>NC_134359.1:309025274-309325274 GCF_048569485.1 Anomaloglossus baeobatrachus | reverse complement strand
GATTTTCTTGTCCTGGTGCTCTGCTCAGGGAGTGTCTCCCTGGCCATTTGCATTGCCCAAGTTTCTTTCCTTCCTGCAATCGGGGTTAGAAAAGGGCTTGTCGCTCAGCTCCCTTAAAGGGCAAGTTTCGGCACTATCCGTGTTTTTTCAGAAGCGTCTAGCACGTCTTCCTAAGGTGCGCACGTTCCTGCAGGGGGTCTGTCATATTGTGCCCCCGTACAAGCGACCGTTAGATCCATGGGATCTGAACAGGGTACTAGTTGCTCTCCAGAAGCCGCCCTTCGAGCCTCTGAAGGAAGTTTCCTTTTCTCGGCTGTCGCAGAAAGTGGCGTTTCTTGTTGCAATCACATCGCTTCGGCGAGTGTCTGAGCTGGCAGCTCTGTCCTCTAAGGCTCCCTTCCTGGTGTTCCACCAGGACAAGGTTGTGCTGCGCCCCATTCCGGAGTTTCTCCCTAAGGTCGTATCCTCTTTTCATCTTAATCAGGATATTTCCTTGCCTTCTTTTTGCCCTCATCCGGTTCACCGGTATGAAAAGGCCTTACGTTTGCTAGATCTGGTGAGAGCACTCAGAATCTACATTTCCCGCACGGCGCCCATACGCCGTGCCGATGCACTTTTCGTCCTTGTCGCTGGTCCGCGCAAGGGGTTGCAGGCTTCTAAAGCCACCCTGGCTCGATGGATCAAAGAACCAATTCTAGAGGCCTACCGTTCTGCGGGGCTTCCGGTTCCTTCAGGGCTAAAAGCCCACTCCACCAGAGCCGTGGGTGCGTCCTGGGCATTACGTCACCAGGCTTCGGCTCAACAGGTGTGCCAGGCAGCTACCTGGTCCAGTCTGCACACTTTCACCAAGCATTATCAGGTGCATACCTATGCTTCGGCGGATGCCAGCTTAGGTAGAAGAGTCCTGCAGGCGGCAGTGACACCCCCGTAGGGGAGGGCTGTTTTGCAGCTCTAACATGAGGTATTTATTTACCCACCCAGGGACAGCTTTTGGACGTCCCAATCGTCTGGGTCTCCCAATAGAGCGCTGAAGAAGAAGGGAATTTTGTTACTTACCGTAAATTCCTTTTCTTCTAGCTCTTATTGGGAGACCCAGCACCCGCCCTGTTGTCCTTCGGGATGTTTTTTTGTTGTTTGCGGGTACACATGTTGTTCATGTTGAACGGTTTTTCAGTTCTCCGATGTTATTCGGAGTTAATTTGTTTAAACCAGTTATTGGCTTCCTCCTTCTTGCTTTGGCACTAAAACTGGAGAACCCGTGATACCACGGGGGGGTATAGCCAGAGGGGGAGGGGCCTTGCACTTTTAATGTAGTGCTTTGTGTGGCCTCCAGAGGGCAGTAGCTATACCCCAATCGTCTGGGTCTCCCAATAAGAGCTAGAAGAAAAGGAATTTACGGTAAGTAACAAAATTCCCTTCTTCCCGGAGCGTCCCATGCTATGTGGAGGGGGGGGGTTACCCGGAGCGTCCTATGCTATGTGGAGGGGGGGGAGTTTCCCGGAGCGTCCCATGCTATGTGGAGGGGGGGGGGGTTCCCGGAGCGTCCCATGCTATGTGGAGGGGGGGGTGCCTGGAGCGTCCCATTTTACATACCGGGGGTGGTGGGGAGAATGCCAGGCTACTCATCATATATACAGGGGTAGGTGGCGCGTCTCGTCCTATTGTGCTGCTCGCGATGTGTCGGGGTTGCGGACTTGGCGGCCATCACTGATGAGGTCCTTACTTTCTATTCTTTAGTTTCCAGAGGCGGTCGGGGGTCCGGGCAGCCGCTTTAAGGGGAAGCATTCTCTGGACAGCGATGAGGAGGATGATGGAGACGATGAATCTGGAGCCGCCTCTAAGTACAACATGCTGGCCCCCGAGGATGTGGAGGGTAAGCGCCGGAGAATGTGGACTTATCTGCATGGACTCGTCTGCGCCGCCTCCACATGTGACACATTGTTATCACACAGGGCAGGAGAGCGCCACCCTGGAGTCTGAGGGCGGAGTGCAGATTACACCCTTCAATCTGAATGAAGAGATGGAGGAAGGACACTTTGACTCTGAGGGAAACTATTTCCTAAAGAAGGAAGCACAAATTCGAGACCACTGGCTGGAGAACATCGATTGGGTAAAAGACCTGCACAACAGCCGCTGAGGGTCTGTCCTCTGGTGGTGCCTCTCCCCCCCCTACCTACTGTCCTCTGGTGATGCCTCCCCCCCTTCCTTCTGTCCTCTGGTGGTACCTTCCCTCCCCCCCCCCCTTCCTTCTAGCTTCCGTCCTCTGATGGTACCTCACCCCCTTCCTTCTGGCTTCTGTCCTCTGGTGGTACCTTCCCTCTTTTCCTTCTGTCCTCTGGTGGATCCTCCCCTTTCCTTCTGTCCTCTGGTGGTTTCCCCCCCCCCTTTCCTTCTGTCCTCTGGTGGTTACCCCCCCCCCCCCCTTCCTTCTGTCCTCTGGTGGTTCCCCCCTTTCCTTCTGTCCTCTGGTGGTTCCCCCCTTTCCTTCTGTCCTCTGGTGGTTCCCCCCCCTTTCCTTCTGCCCTCTGGTGGTTCCCCCCCCCTTTCCTTCTGCCCTCTGGTGGTACCCCCCCTCTTCCTTCTGTCCTCTGGTGGTACCCCCCCCCCCCCTCTTCCTTCTGTCCTCTGGCGGTACCCCCCCCCCTTCCTTCTGTCCTCTGGTAGTGCCTCTCTCCCCTTCCTTCTGGCTTCTGTCCTCTGGTAGTGCCTCTCCCCCCTTCCTTCTGCCTTCTGTCCTCTGGTGGTGCCTCTCCCCCCTTCCTTCTGGCTTCTGTCCTCTGGTGGTGCCTCCCCCCCCTTCCTTCTGACCCCTGGTGGTGCCTCTCCCCCCCCCCCCCCCCTCCCTTCTGTCCTCTGGTGGTACCTTCCCCCCCCCCCCTTCCTTCTGGCTTCTGTCCCCTGGTGGTGCCCCCCCCCTTCCTTCTGGCTTCTGTCCTCTGGTGGTGCCCCCCCCCCTTCCTTCTGGCTTCTGTCCTCTGGTGGTTCCCCCCCCCCTTCCTTCTGGCTTCTGTCCTCTGGTGGTGCCTCTCCCCCCTTCCTTCTGGCTTCTGTCCTCTGGTGGTGCCTCTCCCCCCTTCCTTCTGGCTTCTGTCCTCTGGTGGTGCCTTTCCCCCCTTCCTTCTGGCTTCTGTCCTCTGGTGGTGCCTTTCCACCCTTCCTTCTGGCTTCTGTCCTCTGGTGGTGCCTTTCCACCCTTCCTTCTGGCTTCTGTCCTCTGGTGGTGCCTTTCCCCCCTTCCTTCTGGCTTCTGTCCTCTGGTGGTACCTTTCCCCCCTTCCTTCTGGCTTCTGTCCTCTGGTGGTGCCTTTCCCCCCTTCCTTCTGGCTTCTGTCCTCTGGTGGTGCCTCTCCCCCCCTTCCTTCTGGCTTCTGTTCTCTGGTGGTGCCTCTCTCCCCCCTTCCTTCTGTTCTCTGGTGGTGCCTCTCTCCCCCTTCCTTCTGTTCTCTGGTGGTGCCTCTCTCCCCCTTCCTTCTGTCCTCTGGTGGTGCCTCTCTTCCCCTTCCTTCTGTCCTCTGGTGGTGCCTCTCTTCCCCCTTCCTTCTGTCCTCTGGTGGTGCCTCTCTTCCCCCTTCCTTCTGTCCTCTGGTGGTGCCTCTCTCCCCCCTTCCTTCTGTTCTCTGGTGGTGCCTCTCTCCCCCCTTCCTTCTGTTCTCTGGTGGTGCCTCTCTCCCCCCTTCCTTCTGTTCTCTGGTGGTGCCTCTCTCCCCCTTCCTTCTGTCCTCTGGTGGTGCCTCTCTCCCCCCTTCCTTCTGTCCTCTGGTGGTGCCTCTCTCCCCCCTTCCTTCTGTTCTCTGGTGGTGCCTCTCTCCCCCTTCCTTCTGTTCTCTGGTGGTGCCTCTCTCCCCCTTCCTTCTGTCCTCTGGTGGTTCCTCTCTCCCCCCCTTCCTTCTGTCCTCTGATGCCTCTCTTCCCCTTCCTTCTGTCCTCTGGTGGTGCCTCTCTTCCCCCTTCCTTCTGTCCTCTGGTGGTGCCTCTCTTCCCCCTTCCTTCTGTCCTCTGGTGGTGCCTCTCTTCCCCCTTCCTTCTGTCCTCTGGTGGTGCCTCTCTTCCCCCTTCCTTCTGTCCTCTGGTGGTGCCTCTCTTCCCCCTTCCTTCTGTCCTCTGGTGGTGCCTCTCTTCCCCCTTCCTTCTGTCCTCTGGTGGTGCCTCTCTTCCCCCTTCCTTCTGTCCTCTGGTGGTGCCTCTCTTCCCCCTTCCTTCTGTCCTCTGGTGGTGCCTCTCTTCCCCCTTCCTTCTGTCCTCTGGTGGTGCCTCTCTTCCCCCTTCCTTCTGTCCTCTGGTGGTGCCTCTCTTCCCCCTTCCTTCTGTCCTCTGGTGGTGCCTCTCTTCCCCCTTCCTTCTGTCCTCTGGTGGTGCCTCTCTTCCCCCTTCCTTCTGTCCTCTGGTGGTGCCTCTTCCCCCTTGCTGCTGGCTCCTCGTGGCTTCTCTCCCCTCCGGCCGCTGTCTCTGATGGTCCTCAGTTCTGCAGGTTCGTATTAAGGAGCGTGAAGCGCCGCCCCCTTCTGCCGCTGCAGATCAGGACTCGGACTCTGATGAAGGCCGGGCGCCCATGGAGATGAGAAACCTCCTGGAGGAGATCCTGAAGGTGTTACTGCCAGGTGAAACCGTGGCCAAGGGCATTCAGCGCTTGGGAGGCGGCAGAACTCGGAAGAGACCTGGAGCGCAAAGGGTGAAACAAAGCAGAGCGCAGCGGAGCTCGGCCATGAAAGATGCAGCCGGGTCCAGAGTGCCCAGTACGGAGGACGGACGAGATGATGAGGCTGCAGAGCGGAGCGCGGTGGAGCCGAGTAGCACAGATCCACAGCAGGAGGATGAGCAGATGGAGCCTCTGGATCACCTCATCTCCCTGGCTGATCAGATGGTGGCCCTCGGGGTGTACGAGGTGTACCAGGACTCCTACGAGAAGCTGGCCTACAAACTGCGCACTATGGAGGCGCCGCCTGCACCCGCCCTGGACATGTTTGCAGATGAGGTGGAAGAGGAGAAGCTGGTGACAAAGGAAGGTAATGGCTTCAGGGTAAGGTCCTGGGGTCGGTGCGCAGGTGACCGCCTCTCACCCTCTCCTCTCTCTGCAGCTGTGCCGGCGGCGGATGAGGTTCTGTGGGAGTATAAATGGGAGAATGTGGAGGGTGCCGAGCTGTACGGCCCATTCACCAGCGCCCAGATGCAGGTAAGGAGCTGCACAGATGGGTGACGGGTGCGGCTTAGTGGAGTGTCATGTTTGGCTTCTGTTCCAGGAATGGGTGGAGGATGGATACTTCTCAGCGGGGGTCTACTGCCGGAGAGTGGACAGTTCCACCGGACAGTTCTACAACTCGTTACGACTGGACTTTGATCTCTATGTATGAGGATGACCTGTGGACGAGGTGTCTGCGAAGAAGCCGTGAGGTGCTGCGTGGGATTCTGGAGCTTTGGTTTTGCCGAAGGGCAAGAAGCCTTGAGGACGGCTGTGTCCTCTGCTGCTCCGAGGTTTG
This sequence comes from Anomaloglossus baeobatrachus, assembly GCF_048569485.1. NCBI lineage: Eukaryota > Metazoa > Chordata > Amphibia > Anura > Aromobatidae > Anomaloglossus > Anomaloglossus baeobatrachus. The sequence goes on along the minus strand of NC_134359.1, from coordinate 309,319,800 downwards.
TGTGACGTGTGCGGCGTGAGATGTTTGTAATAAAGGACTTTTATCGACTCCGCTGCAGTCTGGATGGGGAAGCACAGCTCCCGCTGTCCCGCCTGCTCCCATGCACCCTTCTATACCCCCTGCTCCTACAGACCCTCGCTGCTGCTCCCCGTGCTCCTTTCCTGCAGGACCCTGCTGCACCGCCTGTTCCCGTTGCACCACCTGCTCTCATACACCCTCGCTGCTAGGCCCTGCTCCTCTGCAGTAGAGTACAATCTGTATTCTGCTCATCCCACCCTGTTGTTCATTGTCTCCCCAATTTGCCTCTGAAAGGAGGTTGGGCCTCGGTGTGCAAAGAAGTGGAGAAAATGCCCAAATTGCCCTATCCCCTGCTGCCTGCCCACCTCTCACCCCTGACTACGAGCCTCACCTCATCGCTGCCTGAACTCCTCCTGCTCCTGTCTACGAGCCTCAACTTTTCGCTGCTTGTCCTCTTCCAGTCCCCGACTATCAGCCTCACCTCATTGCTTCCTGTCCTCTTCGAGCTCCCGAATACAAGCCTTATTTCATTGCTGCCCGACCTCCTCCGACTATGAGCCTCACCTCATTGCTGCCTGACCTCCTCCGACTATGAGCCTCACCTCATTGCTGCCTGACCTCCTCCGACTATAAGCCTCACCTCATTGCTGCCCGACCTCCTCCGACTATGAGCCTCCCCTCATTGCTGCCAGACCTCCTCCGACTGAGCCTCACCTCATTGCTGCCAGACCTCCTCCGACTATGAGCCTCACCTCGTTGCTGCCTGACCTCCTCCGACTATGAGCCTCACCTCGTTGCTGCCTGACCTCCTCCGACTATGAGCCTCACCTCGTTGCTGCCAGACCTCCTCCGACTATGAGCCTCACCTCGTTGCTGCCAGACCTCCTCCGACTATGAGCCTCACCTCGTTGCTGCCCGACCTCCGACGACTATGTGCCTCACTTCGTTGCTGCCCGACCTCCGACGACTATGTGCCTCACTTCGTTGCTGCCCGACCTCCGACGACTATGAGCCTCACCTCGTTGCTGCCCGACCTCCTCCGACTATGTGCCTCACCTCGTTGCTGCCCGACCTCCTCCGACTATGTGCCTCACCTCGTTGCTGCCCGACCTCCTCCGACTATGAGCCTCACCTCGTTGCTGCCCGACCTCCTCCGACTATGTGCCTCACCTCGTTGCTGCCCGACCTCCTCCGACTATGAGCCTCACCTCGTTGCTGCCCGACCTCCTCCGACTACGAGCCTCACCTCGTTGCTGCCCGACCTCCTCCGACTACGAGCCTCACCTCGTTGCTGCCCGACCTCCTCCGACTACGAGCCTCACCTCGTTGCTGCCCGACCTCCTCCGACTACGAGCCTCACCTCGTTGCTGCCCGACCTCCTCCGACTACGAGCCTCACCTCGTTGCTGCCCGACCTCCTCCGACTACGAGCCTCACCTCGTTGCTGCCCGACCTCCTCCGACTACGAGCCTCACCTCGTTGCTGCCCGACCTCCTCCGACTATGAGCCTCACCTCGTTGCTGCCCGACCTCCTCCGACTATGAGCCTCACCTCGTTGCTGCCCGACCTCCTCCGACTATGAGCCTCACCTCGTTGCTGCCCGACCTCCTCCGACTATGAGCCTCACCTCGTTGCTGCCCGACCTCCTCCGACTATGTGCCTCACCTCGTTGCTGCCCGACCTCCTCCGACTATGAGCCTCACCTCGTTGCTGCCCGACCTCCTCCGACTATGAGCCTCACCTCGTTGCTGCCCGACCTCCGACGACTATGAGCCTCACCTCGTTGCTGCCCGACCTCCTCCGACTATGAGCCTCACCTCGTTGCTGCCCGACCTCCTCCGACTATGAGCCTCACCTCGTTGCTGCCCGACCTCCGACGACTATGAGCCTCACCTCGTTGCTGCCCGACCTCCTCCGACTATGAGCCTCACCTCGTTGCTGCCCGACCTCCTCCGACTATGAGCCTCACCTCGTTGCTGCCCGACCTCCTCCGACTATGAGCCTCACCTCGTTGCTGCCCGACCTCCGACGACTATGAGCCTCACCTCGTTGCTGCCCGACCTCCGACGACTATGAGCCTCACCTCGTTGCTGCCCGACCTCCGACGACTATGAGCCTCACCTCGTTGCTGCCCGACCTCCGACGACTATGAGCCTCACCTCGTTGCTGCCCGACCTCCGACGACTATGAGCCTCACCTCGTTGCTGCCCGACCTCCTCCGACTATGAGCCTCACCTCGTTGCTGCCCGACCTCCGACGACTATGAGCCTCACCTCGTTGCTGCCCGACCTCCTCCGACTATGAGCCTCACCTCGTTGCTGCCCGACCTCCGACGACTATGAGCCTCACCTCGTTGCTGCCCGACCTCCTCCGACTACGAGCAATGAATTGAGTACCCTATCAGTGACAATATCAGACGGGACTCCATGGCGTCTGACGATCTACAATCTCATGTATAAATACCAGAGCTAACATTTTAGCATTCGGTAAAGAGGGCAAGGCGATAAAATGTCATTTTGGAAAACCTGTCCACCAAAAGAAAAATGACCGTATTACTAGCAGAAGGAGGAGGCTCTGTAATGAAGTCCAGGGAAATATCCGACAAAGGTTTGCTAGGTACACTTAATGGTAGCAGATACCGAGAAGGAGGAGTGTGACGGCTTGGAATGTGCACAGGTGGGACAAGCTGACACGTAAGGGACCACATCCCTCCTGATTTTGGGCCACCAAAAATGATGCAACAGGAGAGCCAGCGTGGCCTTCACCCTAGGGTGAGCAGCCGGGACAGAATCATGATGCTCACCCTGAACCTCAAGGCGAAGGTTCAGGGGCACAAAAGACTTGTTAGCTGGAACCCCGGACGGTGCCTCAACCTGGGCATCCGCAATCTCAGACTCAAGCTGTGTACTGAGGGCCGCCACCACCACTACTACCTTCTGCAGGATGGACACCCGGTTCCTCATAGGGTTCTCCACCTGGAAAACTCCTGGACAACGCATCAGTCTTAAGGGCCATTTACACGCTGCGACATCGCTAACGATATATCGTCGGGGTCAAGGTGTTTGTGACGCTCATCCGGCGTCGTTAGCGATATCGTAGCGAGTGACATGTACGAGCGACCTTCAACGATCGCAAAAGAGGTAAAAATCGTAGGTTTTGGAGAGGTCGCTTATTTTCCAAAAATCGTATGTGCAGTAACGAGGTTGTTCCTCGTTCCTGAGGCAGCACACATCGCTGTGTGTGACATCACAGGAGCGACCAACATCTCCTTACCTGCGGCCGCCGGCAATGAGGAAGGAAGGAGGTGGGCGGGATGTTACGTCCTACTCATCTCCACCCCTCCGCTTCTATTGGGCGGCCGCTTAGTGACACTGAACAAACCGCCCCCTTAGAAAGGAGGCAGATCGCCGGCCACAGCGACGTCGCTAGGCAGGTAAGTAGTGTGACTGTTCCTAGCAATGTTGTGTGCCACGGGCAGCGATTTGCCCGTGATGCACAACCAACGGGGGCGAGTACGCACGCTAGCGATATCGCAGCGTGTAAAGTGCCCTTTTAGTGGTTTTAGAACCAGGATGGTAGGTAATAAAAAAATTAAACCTGTTCAACAACAACAACCACCGAGCTTGTCTCGGAGAAAGGCGCTTTCCTGACTTGAGATACAGTAGATTCTTATGATTCATGATGACAGTGACCGGGTGAATAGCTCCCTACAAAAAGTGTCTCCACTCCACAAATGCCAACTTAATGGTAATTCCCTATATCCAATCTCATAATTTCATTCAGAGGGCAATAACGTTTTAGAACAGACGGTACACCGACGTAGTTTACCACCTGATGGACCTTGAGACAATACAGCCCCCACCCCAACCTCAGAAGCGTCAACCTCCACAGTAAAAGGAAGTGACACGTCGGGCTGTATAAGTAGCGGTGCTGACGTGAAGCATTTTTTCAGATAGTCAAACGCATGTAAAGGGCTGTCAGGAAAGGCGGAAACAATATAACCCAAAAACGGCAGCTCCTGAACGGTGAATACACATTTCTCTAGCTTAGCGTACAACGTGTTTGCCCTGAGTATCTGCAACACCTGTCTAACATGTTCAAGTGTGACCTGAGCTCTAGAGAATAAATGAGAATGTCTTCTAAGTACAGTGGGTAGGGAAAGTATTCACAACCCCTTTAAATGTTTCCCTCTTTCTTTCATTGCAGCCATTTTGTAAATTCTAATGTGCACTCTGCTCCAATCCCCCATCTTCCCATCCCCCATCCTGACAAAACAAAGAACAGAAATTTAGAAATGTTTGCAAATTTATTAAACAAGAAAACCTGAAATATCCCATGGTGATAAGTATTCAGCCCCTTTGCTCAGTATTGGGTAGAAGGACCCTCCTTTTGAGCTAGTACAGCCATGAGTCGTCTTCGGATCCTGGATTTGGGGATCCTCGGCCATTCTTCCTTGCAGATCCTCTCCAGTTCCATCAGGTTGGATGGTGAACGTGGGTGGACGCCATTTTCAGGTCTCTCCAGAGATGCTCGGTTGGGTTTAGGTCAGGGCTCTGGCCGTGCCGGTCAGGAATGGTCACAGAGTTGTCCTGAAGCCGCTCCTTTATTATTTTAGCTGTGTGCTTAGGGTCATTGTCTTGTTGGAAGGTGAACCTTCGGCCAAGTCTGAGGTCCAGAGCATCTGGAGGAGGTTTTCTTACAGGATATCTCTGTACTTGGCCACATTCATCTTTCCTTCAATTGTAACCAGTCGTCCTGTCCCTGCCCCCATAGCACGATGCTGCCACCACCATGTCCCCTTTACCCTCTCAAAAACACCCTAAAAAAGCCAATAACACCTCATCAGGATTGTCGTAGATGAGACCGAGTGCAGAAAAAAAACATCCATAGACCCATACACGGGAATCGGGAGGCAAGGAAGATGCCCAAGATTGTGGGTCACCACTAAGAAGTGAGACCACAATACCCATGCCATGTACCACTCTACAAGAAGAAAGAGGACGCAGGTGGAAATACAACGTACGTGCCTCATGGAAGGCGACAAACCGGCTGTGATCCCCAGCAAACCAATATAGAATCAGCAGTTTAGGTTCAGCTGATTCGGCAACCAACCCGGACTGCGCCAAGGTGGAGGAGTGAACCGCCCCTTTTAATTTTGCCGCCTAGAGTGACAGCGCCTGCCTCACAAGGGAAGCTGCGGCGTCCATGAAAAGATTTGGATGGGTCGATAATAATGTCGCTATTGAAGAGCTTGGTGGGTTTGGGAACCTCCTTGCCCATCCCTCCACCTATGGTTTTGGTGGAAGGTTGTGTGTAATTCGAAGTGTCTAAAATGATTGCTTCCCTGGTCGTTCGTCGTTCTCCGCAGTATCTGGTGCACTGGTGGGGTTATGGTTCTGAGGAGAGGACTTGGGTGCCAGCTTCGGATATCCATGCCTGGTTAGATCTTTCCATCGCTGTCATCCAGAGAGACCTGGCCCAGAGGCTCCTCGTAGAGGGAGGAGTACGGTCACACGGCCTTCAGCTCTAACATCACCAGGTGTAATGGCGCCTTCTCACTCTTCACACGGCAGAGTCTGACCCGCCACCTGCTGGTTTGGAGTTGCCTAGTCAGAGTCGGGTGTTGACCAGTTGTGAGCTTATTAATGATCGGTCTGGCAGGAGTTAATTTCTGCTGGCCTGTGAATCGCTGCTTGGGTCACGGGTTTCTGGAGACCTATCACAGCCGCCTCCGCCGTTTCTAAGATGGTGGAGCCTGTTCCTCCATATGGATCATAAGTCAGCACACAACGGGTCGACTCCCGGCTCTAACTAAGCAACACTAAGGCACTGGGTGGCCCGTCAGCCTCTGCAGTGTGAACAGAGTCCGAAGACGCCATGACACCTGGCGAGTGTAGAGCTGAATGCCATGTGACATATATACTATATATATATATATATATATACACCTGATGTGTGCGCACACTGCGACTAGTAATACATGAACTCCACCAGCGCTGGAGACAGTAATGATGTCAGGTCCTTAGCGGTTTATTATCAGAGCACACAGTTCATGTATCAGTATGGCGGTGTGCGGACACACTGCAGATCCTCACCGCGTAACCTGCACAGAACACGCTGCTGACCACGAATCCATCAGCCACACAAATCGCCAGCAAGGGACCTTCCCGGGATCAGAGGTCCGGAGCGGCAGCAGGACCCCCACATATCACTCAGAATGGAAAAATTCCCAGAAAAAGTGCAGCAAATCCCGGAGATGAGACCGGCTCTAACCCCTCACCACCGCTCCCCCGACCTGTGTGCACTGGCTCTAACCCCTCACCACCGCTGCCCGACCTGTGTGCACTGGCTCTAACCCCTCACCACCGCTGCCCGGCCTGTATACACCAGCTCTAACCCCTCACCACCGCTGCCCGGCCTGTATGCACCAGCTCTAACCCCTCACCACCGCAGCCCGGCCTGTATGCACCGGCTCTAACCCCTCACCACCGCTGCCCGGCCTGTATGCACGGATCTAACCCCTCACCACCGCTGCCCGGCCTGTATACACCGGCTCTAACCCCTCACCACCGCTGCCTGGCCTGTATGCACCGGCTCTAACCCCTCACCACCGCTGCCCGGCCTGTATGCACCGGCTCTAACCCCTCACCACCGCTGCCCGACCTGTGTGCACTGGCTCTAACCCCTCACCACCGCTGCCCGGCCTGTATACACCAGCTCTAACCCCTCACCACCGCTGCCCGGCCTGTATGCACCAGCTCTAACCCCTCACCACCGCTCCCCGACCTGTGTGCACTGGCTCTAACCCCTCACCACCGCTGCCCGGCCTGTATGCACCGGCTCTAACCCCTCACCACCGCTGCCCGGCCTGTATACACCGGCTCTAACCCCTCACCACCGCTGCCCGACCTGTGTGCACTGGCTCTAACCCCTCACCACCGCTGCCCGGCCTGTATACACCAGCTCTAACCCCTCACCACCGCTGCCCGGCCTGTATGCACCAGCTCTAACCCCTCACCACCGCAGCCCGGCCTGTATGCACCGGCTCTAACCCCTCACCACCGCTGCCCGGCCTGTATGCACGGATCTAACCCCTCACCACCGCTGCCCGGCCTGTATGCACCACCTCTAACCCCTCACCACCGCTGCCCGGCCTGTATGCACCGGCTCTAACCCCTCACCACCGCTGCCCGGCCTGTATGCACCGGCTCTAACCCCTCACCACCGCTGCCCGACCTGTATACACCGGCTCTAACCCCTCACCACCGCTGCCTGGCCTGTATGCACCGGCTCTAACCCCTCACCACCGCTGCCCGGCCTGTATGCACCGGCTCTAACCCCTCACCACCGCTGCCCGGCCTGTATGCACCGGCTCTAACCCCTCACCACCGCTGCCCGGCCTGTATGCACCACCTCTAACCCCTCACCACCGCTGCCCGGCCTGTATGCACCGGCTCTAACCCCTCACCACCGCTGCCCGGCCTGTATGCACCGGCTCTAACCCCTCACCACCGCTGCCCGGCCTGTATGCACCAGCTCTAACCCCTCACCACCGCTGCCCGGCCTGTATGCACGGATCTAACCCCTCACCACCGCTGCCCGGCCTGTATGCACCGGCTCTAACCCCTCACCACCGCTGCCCGGCCTGTATACACCGGCTCTAACCCCTCACCACCGCTGCCCGACCTGTATGCACCGGCTCTAACCCCTCACCACCGCTGCCCGGCCTGTATGCACCAGCTCTAACCCCTCACCACCGCAGCCCGGCCTGTATACACCAGCTCTAACCCCTCACCACCGCTGCCCGGCCTGTATGCACCAGCTCTAACCCCTCACCACCGCTGCCCGGCCTGTATGCACCGGCTCTAACCCCTCACCACCACTGCCCGGCCTGTATGCACCGGCTCTAACCCCTCACCACCGCTGCCCGGCCTGTATGCACCGGCTCTAACCCCTCACCACCACTGCCCGGCCTGTATACACTGGCTCTAACCCCTCACCACCACTGCCCGGCCTGTATGCACCGGCTCTAACCCCTCACCACCGCTGCCCGGCCTGTATACACTGGCTCTAACCCCTCACCACCACTGCCCGGCCTGTATGCACCGGCTCTAACCCCTCACCACCACTGCCCGGCCTGTATACACCACCTCTAACTCCTCACCACCGCTGCCCGGCCTGTATGCACCGGCTCTAACCCCTCACCACCGCTGCCCGGCCTGTATGCACCGGCTCTAACCCCTCACCACCGCTGCCCAGCCTGTATGCACCACCTCTAACCCCTCACCACCGCTGCCCTGCCTGTATACACCGGCTCTAACCCCTCACCACCGCTGCCCGGCCTGTATGCACCGGCTCTAACCCCTCACCACCGCTGCCCGGCCTGTATACACTGGCTCTAACCCCTCACCACCGCTGCCCGGCCTGTATACACTGGCTCTAACCCCTCACCACCGCTGCCCGGCCTGTATGCACCGGCTCTAACCCCTCACCACCACTGCCTGGCCTGTATGCACCGGCTCTAACCCCTCACCACCGCTGCCCGGCCTGTATATACCGGCTCTAACCCCTCACCACCGCTGCCCGGCCTGTATGCACCACCTCTAACCCCTCACCACCGCTGCCCGGCCTGTATGCACCACCTCTAACTCCTCACCACCGCTGCCCGGCCTGTATACACTGGCTCTAACCCCTCACCACCGCTGCCCGGCCTGTATGCACCGGCTCTAACCCCTCACCACCGCTGCCCGGCCTGTATGCACCGGCTCTAACCCCTCACCACCGCTGCCCGGCCTGTATGCACCGGCTCTAACCCCTCACCACCGCTGCCCGGCCTGTGTCCACCGGCTCTAACCCCTCACCACCGCTGCCCGGCCTGTATGCACCGGCTCTAACCCCTCACCACCGCTGCCCAGCCTGTGTGCACCGGCTCTAACCCCTCACCACCGCTGCCCGGCCTGTATGCACCGGCTCTAACCCCTCACCACCGCTGCCCGGCCTGTATACACCGGCTGTAACCCCTCACCACCGCTGCCCGGCCTGTATGCACCGGCTCTAACCCCTCACCACCGCTGCCCGGCCTGTGTGCACTGGCTCTAACCCCTCACCACCGCTGCCCGGCCTTTGTGCACTGGCTCTAACCCCTCACCACCGCTGCCCGGCCTGTATGCACCACCTCTAACCCCTCACCACCGCTGCCCGGCCTGTATACACTGGCTCTAACCCCTCACCACCGCTGCCCGACCTGTATGCACCGGCTCTAACCCCTCACCACCGCTGCCCGGCCTGTATACACCACCTCTAACCCCTCACCACCGCTGCCCGGCCTGTATACACCGGCTCTAACCCCTCACCACCGCTGCCCGGCCTGTATGCACCAGCTCTAACCTTCACCACCGCTGCCCGGCCTGTATGCACCGGCTCTAACCCCTCACCACCGCTGCCCGGCCTGTATGCACCACCTCTAACCCCTCACCACCGCTGCCCGGCCTGTATGCACGGATCTAAGCCCTCACCACCGCTGCCCGGCCTGTGTGCACCAGCTCTAACCCCTCACCACCGCTGCCCGGCCTGTATGCACGGATCTAACCCCTCACCACCGCTGCCCGGCCTGTATGCACCGGCTCTAACCCCTCACCACCGCTGCCCGGCCTGTATACACCAGCTCTAACCCCTCACCACCGCTGCCCGGCCTGTATACACCAGCTCTAACCCCTCACCACCGCTGCCCGGCCTGTATACACCAGCTCTAACCCCTCACCACCGCTGCCCGGCCTGTATACACCAGCTCTAACCCCTCACCACCGCTACCCGGCCTGTATGCACCGGCTCTAACCCCTCACCACCACTGCCCGGCCTGTATGCACCGGCTCTAACCCCTCACCACCGCTGCCCGGCCTGTATACACCAGCTCTAACCCCTCACCACCGCTACCCGGCCTGTATGCACCGGCTCTAACCCCTCACCACCGCTGCCCGGCCTGTATGCACCGGCTCTAACCCCTCACCACCGCTGCCCGGCCTGTATGCACCGGCTCTAACCCCTCACCACCGCTGCCCGGCCTGTATGCACGGATCTAACCCCTCACCACCGCTGCCCGACCTGTATGCACTGGCTCTAACTCCTCACCACCGCTGCCCGGCCTGTATACACCGGCTCTAACCCCTCACCACCGCTGCCCGGCCTGTATGCACCGGCTCTAACCCCTCACCACCGCTGCCCGGCCTGTGTCCACCGGCTCTAACCCCTCACCACCGCTGCCCGGCCTGTATGCACCGGCTCTAACCCCTCACCACCGCTGCCCAGCCTGTGTGCACCGGCTCTAACCCCTCACCACCGCTGCCCGGCCTGTATGCACCGGCTCTAACCCCTCACCACCGCTGCCCGGCCTGTATACACCGGCTGTAACCCCTCACCACCGCTGCCCGGCCTGTATGCACCGGCTCTAACCCCTCACCACCGCTGCCCGGCCTGTGTGCACTGGCTCTAACCCCTCACCACCGCTGCCCGGCCTTTGTGCACTGGCTCTAACCCCTCACCACCGCTGCCCGGCCTGTATGCACCACCTCTAACCCCTCACCACCGCTGCCCGGCCTGTATACACCACCTCTAACCCCTCACCACCGCTGCCCGGCCTGTATACACCGGCTCTAACCCCTCACCACCGCTGCCCGGCCTGTGTGCACCGGCTCTAATCCCTCACCACCGCTGCCCGGCCTGTATACACCGGCTCTAACCCCTCACCACCGCTGCCCGGCCTGTATGCACCGGATCTAACCCCTCACCACCGCTGCCCGGCCTGTATGTCCCGGCTCTAACCCCTCACCACCGCTGCCCGGCCTGTATGCACGGATCTAACCCCTCACCACCGCTGCCCGGCCTGTATACACCGGCTCTAACCCCTCACCACCGCTGCCCGGCCTGTATACACCGGCTCTAACCCCTCACCACCGCTGCCCGGCCTGTATGCACCACCTCTAACCCCTCACCACCTGCCTAAGCCTTGCCTGAGCCATGCCTGATCCTGCCTGAGCCATGCCTGATCCTGCCTGAGCCATGCCTGAGCCTGCTTGAGCCATGCCTGAGCCTGCCTGAGCCATGCCTGATCCTGCCTGAGCCACGCCTGATCCTGCCTGAGCCACACCTGAACCTGCCTAAGCCTTGCCTGAGTCATGCCTGAACCTGCCCGATCCTGCCTGAACCCACCCGATCCTGCCTGAACCATGCCTGATCCTGCCTGAGCCATGCCTGAGCCATGCTTGATCCTGCCCGATCCTGCCTGAGCCATGCCTGATCCTGCCTGAACCATGCCTGAGCCATGCCTGAGCCATGCCTGATCCTGCCTGAGCCATGCTTGATCCTGCCTGATCCTGCCTGAGCCATGCTTGATCCTGCCTGAACCTGCCTGAGCCATGCTTGATCCTGCCTGAACCTGCCTGAGCCATGCTTGATCCTGCCTGAGCCAGGCCTGAGTCTGCCGCACTTATTCCCCCACTTGGCCTGAGTATTGCAGCATCTCACATCTACGCACAGCAAACAGTGTACAGCTGTAGAGATGGCCGCCCTCTGGGAGAGTATCGCCCCATTAGTGGACCCCCGTACAGACTGATGCACTGGGAAATAACTAATCTCTTCATAAAAACAACTCTGAGGCATAAACCAGTGGAGGCCGCAGCTCTCAGTAAGTGTCCAGGAGTCTTCATACGTAACACACGACCATCAGACGACGTTCCCAATGTACCGGACATGTGAGAGGTAAGGACCGATTCTAACCATAAAGGCAGAGCTTCCCCCGGCCTGACTGAGGAGAGAACGTTTCCTTCTCAGAGATGACATACGGGCACGCAACACCATAGACGTCTGGTGTCACCGCACCACCGGAAGTCATCTCGCATGAGGTGAGAAGATAGAAGAGCAAGTGGAGGGAAGAAGACGCCCAACAAATGGAAACCGTTCACTAACAACGTGAAGGAATCTCCGGAGCCGCTCTCCAAACTGATGTCTACACAATGGACGAATCTGCCTAAGGCTGTGAAGGCAGAAACAGCAAAGGTCCTCACAGTGGGAACACACCGACATCCGTGTATTAGGTGTGAACCCCCCACCGTACACAGATCACCACAGCAGGACCGTCCATTTACCCGCCGCCCCTTACCTGACACCACCTTAACTGTCGCCCCCTTACCTTCTGCTCCCTTACCTGACGTCTCCTTACCTCTTGCCACCCCGCCACCTTACCTCCTGCCCTCCCCTTACCTGACACCCTCTTACATGCCATCTCTCTGCTCCCTTACCTGCTGCTACCTTACCTCCTTCCCCACTAACCTGTCATCCCCTTACCTCCCACCACCTTACCTCCTGCCCCACTAACCTGTCATCCCCTTACCTCCTGCCCCACTAACCTGTCATCCCCTTACCTCCCACCACCTTACCTCCTTCCCCACTAACCTGTCATCCCCTTACCTCCCACCACCTTATCTCCTGCCCCCTTACCTCCTGCCCCACTAACCTGTCATCCCCTTACCTCCTGTCCACTTACCTCCTGCCCCACTAACCTGTCATCCCCTTACCTCCCACCACCTTATCTCCTGCCCCCTTAACTCCTGCCCCACTAACCTCTCATCCCTTTACCTCCCACCACCTTACCTCCTGTCCACTTACCTCCTTCCACACTAACCTGTCATCCCCTTACCTCCCACCACCTTATCTCCTGCCCCACTAACCTGTCATCCCCTTACCTCCCACCACCTTATCTCCTGCCCCCTTACCTCCTGCCCCACTAACCTGTCATCCCCTTACCTCCTGTCCACTTACCTCCTGCCCCACTAACCTGTCATCCCCTTACCTCCCACCACCTTATCTCCTGCCCCCTTAACTCCTGCCCCACTAACCTCTCATCCCTTTACCTCCCACCACCTTACCTCCTGTCCACTTACCTCCTTCCACACTAACCTGTCATCCCCTTACCTCCCACCACCTTACCTCCTGCCCCCTTAACTCCTGCCCCACTAACCTCTCATCCCTTTACCTCCCACCACCTTACCTCCTGCCCCCTTACCTCCTGCCCCACTAACCTGTCATCCCCTTACCTCCCACCACCTTACCTCCTGCCCCCTTACCTCCTGCCCCCTTACCTCCTGCCCCACTAACCTGTCATCCCCTTACCTCCCACCACCTTATCTCCTGCCCCACTAACCTGTCATCCCCTTACCTCCCACCACCTTACCTCCTGTCCACTTACCTCCTGCCCCACTAACCTGTCATCCCCTTACCTCCCACCACCTTATCTCCTGCCCCCTTAACTCCTGCCCCACTAACCTCTCATCCCTTTACCTCCCACCACCTTACCTCCTGCCCCCTTACCTCCTGCCCCACTAACCTGTCATCCCCTTACCTCCCACCACCTTACCTCCTGCCCCCTTACCTCCTGCCCCCTTACCTCCTGCCCCACTAACCTGTCATCCCCTTACCTCCCACCACCTTATCTCCTGCCCCACTAACCTGTCATCCCCTTACCTCCCACCACCTTATCTCCTGCCCCCTTACCTCCTGCCCCACTAACCTGTCATCCCCTTACCTCCCACCACCTTACCTCCTGCCCCACTAACCTGTCATCCCCTTACCTCCCACCACCTTACCTCCTGCCCCCTTACCTCCTGCCCCACTAACCTGTCATCCCTTTACCTCCCACCACCTTATCTCCTGCCCCCTTACCTCCTGCCCCACTAACCTGTCATCCCCTTACCTCCCACCACCTTACCTCCTGCCCCACTAACCTGTCATCCCCTTACCTCCCACCACCTTACCTCCTGCCCCACTAACCTGTCATCCCCTTACCTCCCACCACCTTATCTCCTGCCCCCTTACCTCCGGCCCCACTAACCTGTCATCCCCTTACCTCCCACCACCTTACCTCCTGCCCCACTAACCTGTCATCCCCTTACCTCCCACCACCTTACCTCCTGCCCCCTTACCTCTTGTCCTCTTACCTTCCGTCTCCTTACCTGAGACCCCCCTTACCTCCTGCCCTCTTACCTTCTGCTTTTTTACCTCTCACCACCTTACCTTTGCCCTCTTATCAACTGCCGCCTTACCTCCTGCCCCACTAACATCCCCTTACTTCCCACCACCTTACCTCTTGCCCCCTTACTTCCTGCCCTCTTACCTTCCGTCTCCTTACCTGCTGCCCCCTTACCTTCTGCTCCCTTACCTGACGTCTCCTTACCTCTTGCCACCCCCGCCACCTTACCTCCTGCCCTCCCCTTACCTGACACCATCTTACATGCCATCTCTCTGCTGACAAACCTGCTGCTACCTTACCTCCTTCCCCACTAACCTGTCATCCCCTTACCTCCCACCACATTATCTCCTTCCCCACTAACCTGTCATCCCCTTACCTCCCACCACCTTACCTCCTGCCCCCTTACCTCCTGCCCCCTTACCTCCTGCCCCACTAACCTGTCATCCCCTTACCTCCCACCACCTTATCTCCTGCCCCCTTACCTCCTGCCCCACTAACCTGTCATCCCCTTACCTCCCACCTTACCTCCTGCCCCACTAACCTGTCATCCCCTTACCTCCCACCACCTTACCTCCTGCCCCCTTACCTCCTGCCCCACTAACCTGTCATCCCCTTACCTCCCACCACCTTATCTCCTGCCCCCTTACCTCCTGCCCCACTAACCTGTCATCCCCTTACCTCCCACCACCTTACCTCCTGCCCCACTAACCTGTCATCCCCTTACCTCCCACCACCTTACCTCCTGCCCCACTAACCTGTCATCCCCTTACCTCCCACCACCTTATCTCCTGCCCCCTTACCTCCGGCCCCACTAACCTGTCATCCCCTTACCTCCCACCACCTTACCTCCTGCCCCACTAACCTGTCATCCCCTTACCTCCCACCACCTTACCTCCTGCCCCCTTACCTCTTGTCCTCTTACCTTCCGTCTCCTTACCTGAGGCCCCCCTTACCTCCTGCCCTCTTACCTTCTGCTTTTTTACCTCTCACCACCTTACCTTTGCCCTCTTATCAACTGCTGCCTTACCTCCTGCCCCACTAACCTGTCATCCCCTTACTTCCCACCACCTTACCTCTTGCCCCCTTACCTCCTGCCCTCTTACCTTCCGTCTCCTTACCTGCTGCCCCCTTACCTTCTGCTCCCTTACCTGACGTCTCCTTACCTCTTGCCACCTTACCTCCTGCCCTCCCCTTACCTGACACCATCTTACATGCCATCTCTCTGCTGACAAACCTGCTGCTACCTTACCTCCTTCCCCACTAACCTGTCATCCCCTTACCTCCCACCACATTATCTCCTTCCCCACTAACCTGTCATTCCCTTACCTCCCACCTCCTTACCTCCTGCCCCACTAACCTGTCATCCCCTTACTTCCCACCACCTTATCTCCCACCACCTTACCTCCTGTCCACTTACCTCCTGCCCCACTAACCTGTCATCCCCTTACCTCCCACCACCTTATCTCTTGCCCCCTTACCTCCTGCCCCCTCACCTCTTGTGCTCTTACCTTCCGTCTCCTTACCTGAGACCCCCCTTACCTCCTGTCCTCTTACTTTCTGCTTCCTTACCTCCCACCACCTTTCCTCCTGCCCTCTTATCAACTGCCGCCTTACCTCCTGCCCCACTAACATCCCCTTACTTCCCACCACCTTACCTCTTGCCCCCTTACTTCCTGCCCTCTTACCTTCCGTCTCCTTACCTGCTGCCCCCTTACCTTCTGCTCCCTTACCTGACGTCTCCTTACCTCTTGCCACCCCGCCACCTTACCTCCTGCCCTCCCCTTACCTGACACCATCTTACATGCCATCTCTCTGCTGACAAACCTGCTGCTACCTTACCTCCTTCCCCACTAACCTGTCATCCCCTTACCTCCCACCACCTTACCTCCTGCCCCCTTACCTCCTGCCCCCTTACCTCCTGCCCCACTAACCTGTCATCCCCTTACCTCCCACCACCTTATCTCCTGCCCCCTTACCTCCTGCCCCACTAACCTGTCATCCCCTTACCTCCCACCTTACCTCCTGCCCCACTAACCTGTCATCCCCTTACCTCCCACCACCTTACCTCCTGCCCCCTTACCTCCTGCCCCACTAACCTGTCATCCCCTTACCTCCCACCACCTTATCTCCTGCCCCCTTACCTCCTGCCCCACTAACCTGTCATCCCCTTACCTCCCACCACCTTACCTCCTGCCCCACTAACCTGTCATCCCCTTACCTCCCACCACCTTACCTCCTGCCCCACTAACCTGTCATCCCCTTACCTCCCACCACCTTATCTCCTGCCCCCTTACCTCCGGCCCCACTAACCTGTCATCCCCTTACCTCCCACCACCTTACCTCCTGCCCCACTAACCTGTCATCCCCTTACCTCCCACCACCTTACCTCCTGCCCCCTTACCTCTTGTCCTCTTACCTTCCGTCTCCTTACCTGAGGCCCCCCTTACCTCCTGCCCTCTTACCTTCTGCTTTTTTACCTCTCACCACCTTACCTTTGCCCTCTTATCAACTGCCGCCTTACCTCCTGCCCCACTAACCTGTCATCCCCTTACTTCCCACCACCTTACCTCTTGCCCCCTTACCTCCTGCCCTCTTACCTTCCGTCTCCTTACCTGCTGCCCCCTTACCTTCTGCTCCCTTACCTGACGTCTCCTTACCTCTTGCCACCCCGCCACCTTACCTCCTGCCCTCCCCTTACCTGACACCATCTTACATGCCATCTCTCTGCTGACAAACCTGCTGCTACCTTACCTCCTTCCCCACTAACCTGTCATCCCCTTACCTCCCACCACATTATCTCCTTCCCCACTAACCTGTCATTCCCTTACCTCCCACCTCCTTACCTCCTGCCCCACTAACCTGTCATCCCCTTACTTCCCACCACCTTATCTCCCACCACCTTACCTCCTGTCCACTTACCTCCTGCCCCCCTAACCTGTCATCCCCTTACCTCCCACCACCTTATCTCTTGCCCCACTAACCTGTCATCCCCTTACCTCCCACCACATTATCTCCTTCCCCACTAACCTGTCATTCCCTTACCTCCCACCTCCTTACCTCCTGCCCCACTAACCTGTCATCCCCTTACTTCCCACCACCTTATCTCCCACCACCTTACCTCCTGTCCACTTACCTCCTGCCCCACTAACCTGTCATCCCCTTACCTCCCACCACCTTATCTCTTGCCCCACTAACCTGTCATCCCCTTACCTCCCACCACATTATCTCCTTCCCCACTAACCTGTCATTCCCTTACCTCCCACCTCCTTACCTCCTGCCCCACTAACCTGTCATCCCCTTACTTCCCACCACCTTATCTCCCACCACCTTACCTCCTGTCCACTTACCTCCTGCCCCACTAACCTGTCATCCCCTTACCTCCCACCACCTTATCTCTTGCCCCCTTACCTCCTGCCCCCTCACCTCTTGTGCTCTTACCTTCCGTCTCCTTACCTGAGACCCCCCTTACCTCCTGTCCTCTTACTTTCTG
Organism: Anomaloglossus baeobatrachus; assembly: GCF_048569485.1. Taxonomy (NCBI): domain Eukaryota; kingdom Metazoa; phylum Chordata; class Amphibia; order Anura; family Aromobatidae; genus Anomaloglossus; species Anomaloglossus baeobatrachus. The sequence goes on along the minus strand of NC_134359.1, from coordinate 309,302,273 downwards.
CTTCCTTACCTCCCACCACCTTTCCTCCTGCCCTCTTATCAACTGCCGCCTTACCTCCTGCCCCACTAACCTGTCATCCCCTTACTTCCCACCACCTTATCTCCTGCCCCCTTACCTCCTGTCCACTTACCTCCTGCCCCACTAACCTGTCATCCCCTTACTTCCCACCACATTATCTCCTGCCCCCTTACCTCCTGTCCACTTACCTCCTGCCCCACTAACCTGTCATCCCCTTACTTCCCACCACCTTATCTCCTGCCCCCTTACCTCCTGTCCACTTACCTCCTGCCCCACTAACCTGTCATCCCCTTACTTCCCACCACCTTACCTCTTGCCCCCTTACCTCCTGCCCTCTTACCTTCCGTCTCCTTACCTGCTACCCCTTTATCTTCTGCTCCCTTTACCTGTCACCCCCCTTACCTCCCACCACCACTTTCCACCTGGAAACTCTGTTATCACTTAATCTAAATTTTGGGAGAATTTTCCAAGAATTTATAAGCCCACAGCCCAGATGACCCCCTGCCCCTGGTGGGACGTGTGGGCTGTATTTGCAGATTGGGCTCCTGGTGAGTTCACAGAAGATCAGCCCAGATTGGGGGGGGGTTCACATGTTTAATTCTGCAGCTCATCCCACGGAGAACAAGCCCCGGTGTAGGGACCAGTCCCTACATATAAGTTCTGATCAGTCCACACATCGTCTGCATTGGTATGAGGAGATAGGAGCCGGTGTCCAGAGAAGACTTCATTAGGTGAAGCGTCTGGTAGAGAAATCCATGTAACAGACTGAAGACACCGGTCGTGGTCCCGACTCCTGCGGCACCTGCCAATAGTTGTCAGACAAACCAAGAAATCACAAAATTCAGGCCTCGAATTTCTGGTAAATTGACTCAACGTAGAGAAGAACTTTCTGCCAGTCTGGACCTTGTGTCTGGAGCATGTGGTCAATGGTCTGCGGGGAGGAGAAGAGTCAGAGATGGAGAAGAAGCAGAGAAGACAGACAAGTCACATGGGGGGACATTACCAGCACGGGGGGGATCCCTGCACTCTCCGCCACCTGGAAAGCCAACTGCAGGTTCTTCCTCTGTAAGAGAGTTCAATATTCGTGACCAAGAGCGCTCTACACCCTGACTAATGGTGCAGAGATGGCGACATACCTTCTCCAGGGGGCGCAGCTGTGCGTACGGGACGCTCTGCGGCAGGTAGGAGTGCAGGAGAGCGCACAGCGCCATGCCGTCCACCCATGAAGTGCTGAAGTTCGTGATGACCACATGCTGCAAGACGTACAAGAGAATGAGCGTCCGATGATGATGGGTGATCCCTACAGCTCACACAGTGCACGAGCGATCCCTACAGCTCACACAGGCACGAGAGATCCCTACAGCTCACACAGGCACGAGAGATCCCTACAGCTTACACAGTGCATGAGAGATCCCTACAGCTCACACAGTGCACGAGAGATCCCTACAGCTCACAGTGCACGAGAGATCCCTACAGCTCACACAGTGCACGAGAGATCCCTACAGCTTACACAGTGCACGAGAGATCCCTACAGCTCACACAGTGCACGAGAGATACCTACAGCTCACACAGTGCACGAGAGATCCCTACAGCTCACAGTGCACGAGAGATCCCTACAGCTCACACAGTGCACGAGAGATACCTACAGCTCACAGTGCACGAGAGATCCCTACAGCTCACACAGTGCACGAGAGATACCTACAGCTCACACAGTGCACGAGAGATCCCTACAGCTCACAGTGCACGAGAGATCCCTACAGCTCACACAGTGCACAAGAGAGATCGCTACAGCTCACACAGTGCACAAGAGAGATCCCTACAGCTCACAGTGCACGAGAGATCCCTACAGCTCACACAGTGCACGAGAGATCCCTACAGCTCACACAGGCACGAGAGATCCCTACAGCTCACACAGTGCACGAGCGATCCCTACAGCTCACACAGTGCACGAGAGATCCCTACAGCTCACACAGGCACGAGAGATCCCTACAGCTCACACAGTGCACGAGAGATCCCTACAGCTCACACAGTGCACGAGAGATCCCTACAGCTCACACAGTGCACAAGAGAGATCCCTACAGCTCACACAGTGCACGAGCGATCCCTACAGCTCACACAGTGCACAAGAGAGATCCCTACAGCTCACACAGGCACGAGAGATCCCTACAGCTCACACAGTGCACAAGAGAGATCGCTACAGCTCACACAGTGCACAAGAGAGATCGCTACAGCTCACACAGTGCACGAGAGATCCCTACAGCTCACACAGTGCACGAGAGATCCCTACAGCTCACACAGTGCACGAGAGATCCCTACAGCTCACACAGTGCACGAGAGATCCCTACAGCTCACACAGTGCACGAAAGATCCCTACAGCTCACACAGTGCACGAGAGATCCCTACAGCCTACACAGTGCACAAGAGATCCCTACAGCTTACACAGTGCACGAGAGATCCCTACAGCTCACACAGTGCATGAGAGATCCCTACAGCTCACACAGTGCACGAGAGACCCCTACAGCTCACACAGTGCATGAGAGATCCCTACAGCTCACACAGTGCACGAGAGATCCCTACAGCTCACACAGTGCACGAGAGATCCCTACAGCTCACAGAGTGCACGAGAGATCCCTACAGCTCACACTGTGCACGAGAGATCCCTACAGCTCACACAGTGCACGAGAGATCCCTACAGCTCACACAGTGCACGAGAGATCCCTACAGCTCACACTGTGCACGAGAGATCCCTACAGCTCACACAGTGCACAAGAGAGATCCCGACAGCACACACAGTGCACAAGAGTGATCCCTACAGCTCACACAGTGCACAAGAGAGATCCCTACAGCTCACACAGTGCACAAGAGATCCCTACAGCTCACAGAGTGCACAAGAGAGATCCCTACAGCTCACACAGTGCACAAGAGAGATCCCTACAGCTCACACAGTGCACAAGAGAGATCCCTACAGCTCACACAGTGCACAAGAGAGATCCCTACAGCTCACACAGTGCACAAGAGAGATCCCTACAGCTCACACAGTGCACAAGTGAGATCCCTACAGCGCACGTGATGGACAGGCAATCCCTCAATCCCTACAGCTCACACAGTGCACAAGAGAGATCCCTACAGCTCACACAGTGCACGAGTGATCGCTAAAGCTCACACAGTGCACGAGTGATCCCTACAGCGCACGTGATGGACAGGCAATCCCTAAAGCACATGTGATGGACAGGCAATTCCTACAACGCACGTGATGGACAGGCAATCCCTACAGGGCACGTGATGGACAGGCAATCCCTACAGGGCATGTGATGGACAGGCAATCCCTACAGGGCACGTGATGGACAGTGTTGTGAATGTCATCCGAGTGGTTACTGGTGTGGAGCTCCCTCTGGTGGGCAGGAATGGTAATGAAGCTGAGTTGGAATCTGTGATTCAGACAGGTGATGAAATTATTTGGGAATCCAGGAAATCCTATTGCATATCAGCCTAGCTTATGTAGGAGAGCATTGTGTGCCTGGTGGTCGCCGGTGATAAATATTCCTGCCTGCTTCTGAAGATGGCTGGGAGTTTTCCCTTCAGTTTCTCCCGTTTATTTGGTGCCTGAATCTACTCCACATAAGTGTACTAGTTTCTGTGCTTAATTGCTGGAATTGCACTTAAGAGTGTTTCTGCTTATTCCATTTGGTTCTGTGTTTGGTTTCTTGTATGTGAGAATCTGTCTCTCTGCTTTTGTGAGCAGGGTAGTTCCTACAGCAAGAAAGGGAGCTTGCTCCCTGTTCATGTTTGGATTATTTGCACTTTAGAATATTATTTGTTCTGTGATTTTGTTTCTTCCCATTATATCTGCAGTTCTGTTTAAAGTGTCTGGCACAAGAGTACCTGATATAGTGGGGGAAGACCGTGTGGTCTCAGTATTTTTTATTATCAGGAGATTGGTATTTTTACAGGGTTTTTTGCTGGCCGCAATCAGTTATCTTTCCTGTCCTTTTGTATCTATTAAGTCGGGCCTCACCTTTCCTAATCTATATTTTCTGTGTATTGTGTTTTCTTACATCACCGTTGTTGCATGTTGGGGACTTGCTATTTCTTTGGGGACTGCTCCGAAGCAAGTTAAGATTCCTCATTTGTATCTTTGAGGTGTAGCAAGTTTCTCAGTCAGGGACGAGGTGTCTAGGTGTGTTAGGAACATTCCACTGCTACTTCTAGTGTTGTCCGATAGAGAGGGGATGGCGGTCAGCTTAGTTTCCAACTACTCTTATGGTTTTTATTTTTTTCCTTATCAATGGGATTTTTTGTGATCGTCCACGGTTACCAGATCATAACAGGACAGGCAATCCCTACAGTGCACGTGATAGACAGGCAATCCCTACAGCGCACGTGATGAACAGGCAATCCCTACATCTGCAGTGGAAGGATTGTGATGGAGAGTGAGAGGTTCCCAACATTACAGAACCTGGATTTTCCACCAGGAGTGTCTGGGAACCTGTGCGCAGCTTTTGTCGGATGACCCCCCGAGCCGCGCCTCTTACTCGGGGACCAGCTCTCACTACTGCACCCACCTTGTATCCGCAGGTGCGGTCCTGAGCCCAGCGCAGGAAAACGCCTCTTTTTGAACCTCCATAACGACGGAAGAAGGAGCCAGAGTCTTCGGTCAAATTCTCCCTGAGGAAATAAGAAAGATCAGAAATGGCCGAACACGGCATCCATATACTGAGCCACGTGTAGAGAGCTGTGTCACTCACGTGGCTTTTGACTGGTTTAGTAGGGTTTCTAGGCTTCCTCTTCTCTCTTTACGGGCTGATGGGGCTTCTGATAATGGAGATACGTAAATATTGGTTATAGGACAACAACTCTCATCATTGAGCTGAAATGGATAATTAATATTACGACTCATCGACTATAATGTGAGGAGGGAAAAGATGAGAAGAAGGTGTTAAGGTCCTGGTGGCACATATGACATGTCTTATTGAGAAAGAAGAAGACATAAGCATTGCAACAGACACAGAAGAGGACTTCACTGAGAAACCTCTGATGTTCATGGACTTCTAGTTAGGAAGTGTCACCTGAATCCCGGACCCGGGAGCTGCTGGGGGGCACACTCATCAGACTGCTGGACTTTGTAATGGGGTCCTGCCAAGAGGTCAGACAAGAGTAAGTGGACATGTGGCAGCCACAAGTTGGATGTTAGTGCTCTACCTACCCGCATGGAAGACAGGATGGCTCCCCGAGGAAGGCTGCGATATCCCTGCAGAGAACCATTGACAGTGGGGCCCTCTACCCAATCCACAGAGTCCGACCTGCAGGGGAAGAGCAAAGTCAGTCCTCAACATTCACCATCAGTGGTCTTCAATGTACAAAACCATCAGTCCTCTGTTATTTCCCTGTCTATAAGGACTCGTAATTATTCAGGAGCACAATTCATCTGTGTGACCTAACAGGCTCTAGAATTATAGGAATCCACCACCAATTAGAGCCACGTCACCACCTCAGAGGGATCCAAGATCACTCAGTCAAATCTCCACTTCAGAGGGATCCACCATTGTTCATAGCCATGTTACCCCCTCATCTTGGGCCGATGTAAGAGATTTGCTCAGGTTTCAGGTGCCACTCACCCCTTGTTTCTGAGTCTATGGTTCTCCCGCTCACATATCTCCAGTTTCTCTTGGGTCTCCTCTCTAAATCTCTCGGCTACAGAGACGGCCGTGCGGAGATCTGACTGCAGCAGGTTGAGATCCTGCACTTCACCCTGTGAGGAGGATAAGAATGAAGCCATGGAGAGTCACAGGACATACATGAGGCGGCGATAACTCAGAATGGAGATGATAACGTGAGCTGGAGATACGCAAGGTGGAGATAAACAAGGTGGTGATATATGAGATAGAGATACACAAGGTGAAGATACACAAGGTGACGTCTCACCTGCAGTTCGATGATCCTTTCTGTTAATTTCACATTTTCTTTCTCTACCTGGTAGACGCGATCTACAAGGGACAGAGGAGCACAGAGTATAGGAGCCGTGCTGCAGAGCATCACACTGGCTTTCATGGCAGAACATTACATCTGGTACCTACCTCGCAGTCGTTCCCTCTCTATCCTCTCCTCAGATTCCAAAGCTCTTATGTGAGCCTGTCAAGGAGAGATCTGTCATTATTGTGCTACCCTGGAGGGACCACACACATTCATGTCTCATCCACTGACTGCAGGAGGTGCCCAAACACTGTCTATATCGTCTCACCATACATTGGTTCTTTCACCATATGATGGCAGTCCAACAACTATACACCTGTCCTCTCACCACACGTCTACGCTCCCACCACACGACTACACTCCCACCACTATACGCCTGTCCTCTCACCACACGTCTGTGCTCCCTCCACACGTCTACCGTCCCACCACTATATGCCTGTCCTCCCACCATACATTTCCCCGTCCCACCATACGTTTTCCCTCCCCCTGCTATACACCTGTCCTTTCACAATACGTCTGCCCTCCCACCACTATACGCCTGTCCTCTCACCATACGTCTGCCATCCCTCCACTATACACCTGTCCTATCATGATACGTCTGCCCTCCCACAATACGCCTGCCTCCCACCATACGTCTGCCTTCCCTCCACTATACACCTCTCCTTTCACAATACGTCTGCCCTCCCTCCACTATACACATGTCCAATCACGATACGTCTACCCTCCCATAATACGCCTGTCCTCTCACCCTACGTCTGCTCTCCCTCCACTATACATCTGCCCTTCCACAATACGCCTGTCCTCCTACCATACGTCTGCCTTCCCTTCACTATACACCTCTCCTTTCACAATACGTCTGCCCTCCCACCACTATACGCCTGTCCTCTCACCATACGTCTGCCATCCCTCCACTATACACCTGTCCTATCATGATACGTCTGCCCTCCCACAATACGCCTGCCTCCCACCATACGTCTGCCTTCCCTCCACTATACACCTCTCCTTTCACAATACGTCTGCCCTCCCTCCACTATACACATGTCCAATCACGATACGTCTACCCTCCCATAATACGCCTGTCCTCTCACCCTACGTCTGCTCTCCCTCCACTATACATCTGCCCTTCCACAATACGCCTGTCCTCCTACCATACGTCTGCCTTCCCTTCACTATACACCTCTCCTTTTGTTGAGGATAAAGAATTGAGTATCCAAAAATACTTAATTCAGCCATTTCATAGACTCAGTTATATAGTTCAGTAGATGTGAACTAATACACATATTTGTGAATGCTTTTGTTTCTTACTAACATGTATATATGTATATTGCATATTCAGTGTATTTTCCTTAACCTCAGTATATACTAGGATATATATATATATATGTATAGCTTGAAAATGGCCACCATTTCCTGGTTTACACCCAAGACAGATGGACAATGAAATTCCTGAAGCCTTGGATTGACCAATCCAAGGGGCATATGCAGATCTCTCTACGTCATGAAGCCCTGACCTACGATACTTGATTGGACTAGAACTTTTGTTTACACCCCTTTTACTTCGTGGTTTAAGTGTCCGAGAATAAAGATTTTCAGTCTTGCCTCAGTCTTGGTCGTGAGAGGAAGAGTTTTAATTGATTTCCAATTAATTATCATTCTTTTTCGCCGTGCACAAACGACATTTTAATTCGGAACAACGATCAGATCGGAAAGGGATCACTTGTATCCATCCTCAACAACTGGAGGCACTGCTGAGATACCGTAAGAAAGATTGGCCGAACTTCTATCTCGGATCCGAGGGATCGTTTCCTAGTACCCACAGGCCACCGAAACAGGAGCTGATCACTCAAAATCGCAGGTAAGTGTCATATATAATGTATATGAGATTTGCCTGCGGTTTCGGAGACTTGTGGCGAACGGTCTGATCCCTGAACTGAGGAAGGGGTTGACGCTATTGACCCTTAGCGGGCTTGAATCTTTCGCCGGTAGTCTAAGAACAAAGAGACGGACCCAGACCCCATAGCGTCATAGGGTCCGTGGGTCATACGATCTGATCGTTTGTTTTTTTTATTGCTAATTGTGAACGGTGTTTTTAGCTTCATAGATAGCTTGTAGATTCTACGCTCTGATCTAGTTTTCAAAGAGTTAATTGCCTGTAGTTTTTTTTTCTTCTTCGCTGTGACCGAAGGAAGAAGGGAGGTAGTCACAGACTGAGCGCGGGAATTGAATTACACGCTGTGTCTGCAGTGTCTTAGACAAAGAAAGCAGGGGGGTTGATAGTTAATCCCCCCCCTTGCCCCTGCATTTCTTCACTAAGAGGAAAGTTTGTGTGTGTTAGAAAGCGGGGGGGGGGGGGGGGGGTTTGGAATGCCCACAGACGCAGCTGTTGTCTTTGTTCTGTGAAGGAGAAGGGGGGTGGAGCGTGAAGAGGCAGACGCTGGGTGTTAAAACAGCGCAGCTCTTTGGAGAAAGGAGGGGTCAGGTGACTGCAGCCTTTGTATCGTAAAGCAAACAGAGTTGTAATGATTTGAAAGAAAGACAAGTGTTATCTTGGTTTGGATTTGAGAGAAATTAACTAGTTTATGCGTTTTTCAGCATTTTGTAATCGTTGGTTTGTTTTTGGAACAGAGAAATAAGGGAATTGGCGTGTCCCCCAGTGTTTTATTTATATATATATATATATATATATATAAAATACATCGATTCTTGTGTTAATGGCCGGAAATAGGAACACGTGGAGAACGGTATTAGTATCCACGTGTTGGACGCTGAAAAAGTGCGTCCGCTTACACGGGAAAGAGGGGGAGGGATTCCGGTGGTGGAGAAAAGTGTTTTGAACCAGCGTATTCCCCTGAGTATTAACTCATGCACTGCTATGTGAGACGCCGGAAAAATAGGAACGTACGAGGAACGGTATTGTATTCGTACGTTGGACGTCGCAGTATGTCCTTATTGCATAGTAGGGAAGCGGGAAGAGGGTTCAGTTGGATGTGGCCAATCCAGCTAGAGCACTGTATACTCTGTTCAAGAAGAGATTGTTTTTTAGTAGGAGCTGAGAACGCTGTCGCCCTAGTTACAAAAAACGGAAAAAATATAAAAGATTGCAAAAAGTTGTGTAATATCGTTGGACTACCACTAGATGGCAGGCTGCAACCCATGTATTGAAGTTCAGATTAATCTGTAGTGAGTTTATAATGGAGAACAAAGACCTCATTCACTGTCTGTTGCTGTTTGTAGAATCACTAAATGTGTTTCTCTAGCGGTGCCTTATTGTTTTTCTCTAGAAGTCATTATATCTGGTGCTAATCATATCTCTCCTTTGTATGCTGAAATGCAAATTTACAGGCACTAAAGTATCCCTGGTTTACTACGTAGTTCCAGCCACTCCCAGTACACCCAGGGAGTCACAACATGGATGCTACACCCGGAAGTCAGGTGCCTGGAACTTCCTGTGGCAGCCGTCTTGCTACACCCACTGATGGCAGTACACCTCATAAGCCACACCCCTCGCAATGGCTCTTTGTTCAAAGCTCTCCACCCATCCCCGGTGGGAGGTGTTCTCTGGTATAAATGACTAACATATCTGAATAAGTATAAATAGTATATTTGTTTACTCAGTTATCCCATAAATACAAGTCAAAGATAAGTAAGTGAAACTTTTACAGAATTTTCTGTTCACATAAAATCAATTGGTATTTTAGAAGTCCTGCAGCATTATATCATAAAATAAAATAGAGGAAGGTAAATATATATATCTTTGTATTATGTTAGTTAATTTAAAACAAAAATTGTAAACGACTTACCCCTACTGATGTCAAAATGTATCAAATCCATTTGTAAAAAGGAATTAGGAAAAATGTATAATGCATTCAATGTACATGGGTAATGGATGTGTTCCCTGCTACGTCTTTGTTATAACAAAGGATGAGTTTTTTCCTTCTTCCTGTCTCGCTTTTAAGAGACAGGGATGGAATGTGTCTTGATGGAATGTGTCTCTCTCCAATAGTGACGTGAGTTTGGTTTAACCCTTGGAGTTCAGGGTTTCCCATTTTTAGTTTGCTGTTTATACCTGAATAGGGAATATTAAATTTTATGGGATGTGTTTTGTGTTTAATGGCGATTTATTTGAACAATATATTTTTATTTTGTGACTCTATCACCTTTTCTGTTTTTACGATTATTTCTAAACAATTTATATATTTTTGCAGGTTAGTCGCCCAGTCACAGCTGTCATTTCATCATGTCTCAGTCGTTTCTACTATGAAAGGTTTTTCTTTTCTTTATGGATACAGTGTTGTTTATTGTAAGGTTTTAAAATTCCCCAGTAATGTATAGTGTTCTGAGATGTACGTTATTTTCAGTGTTTGTTCATTTTAGGTTTTAGTATGTGGCTAATTTATTACCTGCTGTTTTATCTTTTCTTTTAGGGAATACCAGTATACAAATGCTGAATTTTGCCATATTGGTAAATAAACAATTAAACAAGGGGGGAATAAGGTATTAATTATATTCTCCAGTTTCTTGGAGAGCGCAGCAGGCATATTAGATAGGTTTTGAAGTTGACCTTGGTTTTGAAGCTGACCTTTTTCCCATAGGTTATGTTTATTAGATTACTATGAGGTATATCTGTTAACTGAAATAGGAAAGTCTTGTCTTATATGTTTATTTGTTTATTTATTTGTTTGTTTATTTATTTAGTATTTTCAGTCATGTGAGGTATAGATGACCACTAACTGTATTATGATCAGAGATGAAGTTATAAGAATGATCTAATGTATATTTTTAAGTTTTTGTTTTTATAGATGAAACCAGATGGTGGTCGATTCTGCACTGGATATGCTGCTGTTTACACCACATGAGGTAGTCTAAATTCGACCACTCCCTCCAATCCTATTGATACAGGAGACAGTGATGCATTAAATGCCCTCTCTAGATGGGTAGAACAGGAGTGGGTAAGAGTCTTTAGAGGTGTATGTAGGTTGTAGATTTTTTCCTGTTGTCAAATGAATTAGGTATGCCGAAAAGAAAGTCTAGATCTGAGCTGATGGATTCGGATGGAGATCCTTGCACAGGTGCAGCTGACCAAGAAGCAGTGAACGGGCCTAGAGTTGAGAGTCTTTCACCAATACCGACCATGCCTTGGTGACATTGGTCACGTCAGTGACTTCTGTTACTCCTTGTGTTCTTAAATCCCTACAGGAACAAGCAAAACAACAAGGAATGGAGTGTGACATGCAGGGAGCCAGCTGACTGAGGAAGGTCTGTGGATAAAGGGTGGTAAGCTTTCTCTGCCATGAGAGCTCTTCTTAATGATGGCCCAGGTAACATCTGTGAAAGACAATTGTCAGTGTGTGCTTTGGTGACACCGGGTTCAGTACCCAGGTGGGCAGATTCACCCAGTCTTGTGAGACAAGTGCCTAGAACGAAGTGAGAAAAAACTGTAAAGAGTCCGTAGAAACACCCTGCACCTGCTCTACCCATTCTTAGAGACTGCAAACTGATTATAGATGTATATCATGAGCACGTTGTATGCAAGTCTGTGCGTGTTGTGTAAATTTCTCTCCAGGTTTGGTCAGAGGCATTCCAGTGCAGAAAACGACATTATTGTTGAGAAGCACATGAAGGTGGTATGTAAAGAAAAATGTGTTTACAAAAAGTGTATATTTTATAGAAAAGTGGAAACTAGTAAATGGTGTATAAAATGTATATGTTCTGTTTTCTTTTTGCAATAAGCAGGTCTTTATGTAAGATGTTTTTTGGTTTAACATAGACATGTATATTTTTATATAATTGACTGAATAGTGTGCTAAACAGGTGTATTCTCCAATTCCAGATCTTAAATCAGAGCTATTAGCATATGGTCTCCAGTCAGGAGACTGATTGATCCTAAAGGACAAGCGAGAAAGAGCCATGAGTCAACACTAGATGAGCCGATCCAACCACAGAAACATCTATGGATCCACACCTCGCATTGTAGAAGGGTTAATCAACCGGAGCTGCACTGAGCGTTCTGCTCATACTTATCCTTTTCAGAAAACCCTGTATAGTCTTAGACCAGCATTGCCAGAACAGTTAGAAGAGAGGACTTAGAGAACCTTGAGACATGGGAAAGTCCAACTACAAAGGGTGAGGACTCGCCTAGGAGTCCTTGGTCTCAAACCGGTGAAGAAAACCCCTTTCCCCTTTCCGCCCATGTTTCAACGTTCAGTTAGGCAGGTTTTTCAACAGATCTTTCTACCTCTCTTCCTAAGGGAACACAGTACCCCTTAGAATTTAGAAATGGCAGAAGTAAGTCTTTAGGGGGGACTGTTGAGGATAAAGAATTGAGTATCCAAAAATACTTAATTCAGCCATTTCATAGACTCAGTTATATAGTTCAGTAGATGTGAACTAATACACATATTTGTGAATGCTTTTGTTTCTTACTAACATGTATATATGTATATTGCATATTCAGTGTATTTTCCTTAACCTCAGTATATACTAGGATATATATATATATGTATAGCTTGAAAATGGCCACCATTTCCTGGTTTACACCCAAGACAGATGGACAATGAAATTCCTGAAGCCTTGGATTGACCAATCCAAGGGGCATATGCAGATCTCTCTACGTCATGAAGCCCTGACCTACGATACTTGATTGGACTAGAACTTTTGTTTACACCCCTTTTACTTCGTGGTTTAAGTGTCCGAGAATAAAGATTTTCAGTCTTGCCTCAGTCTTGGTCGTGAGAGGAAGAGTTTTAATTGATTTCCAATTAATTATCATTCTTTTTCGCCGTGCACAAACGACATTTTAATTCGGAACAACGATCAGATCGGAAAGGGATCACTTGTATCCATCCTCAACACTTTCACAATACGTCTGCCATCCCTCCACTATACACCTGTCCTATCACGATACGTCTGCCCTCCCACAATACGCCTGCCTCCCACCATACGTCTGCCTTCCCTCCACTATACACCTCTCCTTTCACAATACGTCTGCCATCCCTCCACTATACACATGTCCAATCACGATACGTCTACCCTCCCACAATACGCCTGTCCTCTCACCCTACGTCTGCTCTCCCTCCACTATACGTCTGCCCTCCCACAATACGCCTGTCCTCTCACCATACGTCTGCCTTCCCTCCACTATACACCTGTCCTTTCACAATACGTCTGCCCTCCCACCACTATACGCCTGTCCTCTCACCACATGTCTACCCTCCCGCCATACATTTTCCCTCCCTTTCCACGCCGGCTCAATATATGCAGAATCCCACAAACCTGAATGTCCGAGGGCTTTGCGGCCTCTGTTCCTGAACCTGTAAGACAGAGAGCACTCAGGAGGTCCGCAGAATGATGTATCGGGCAATTAAAAAAGGACGGGGGACACAGTTCTAGTCTTGGTATTGATAACTGAGTAACATAACATTTCACCATGGAGAGACGGACAATGTCTATATATTTATACGACCGCCGGGACATCGGCTATGTGACCATGGAAAGCCCTGAGAAGAGTCACAGTGGTGGAGATATTGTGCGTCTCGCCATGGTGCTACACTTGTGTTATGTCTATCGGTTATGATGGAGGTGATGGGGTGCCTGTGGGGAGTCGAACCTGCACTCAGCGCCTCATACTGCCTCCGCAGCTCGCTCAGCTCTCGCAGGCCACCTTTCAGGTCTTTTCTCACTTCTGTCAGCCGCATCTCCCAACCCAGAGCTGAATCCAAGATGCGGTGGCCCTCAGTGCTGCTCGCCGGACTCAGAAGGCCCCGCAGCTGTCCATGCATTTCATCTAGAGCACACGTCGCTCTTTGTATCCTCTTCATTGCCTGACTAAATGGGGCCCCCCAGGTATCTGTACTCCTGGGCTCATCGTGGAGGGGGCTTAAATCCTCAGGGGAAGGGCCAGTGTCCATAGGGGTGGGCCGAGAGTCAGGGCTGCCTGTGGGTGTGTAGAACGAATCCCGGGTGGGGGAGTCCGTCGGAGACTGGTGAAGCTTGTAGAGGGATGGTGACGCTGGACCCATGGTGGGATCTGAGGAGAAAGATGGACGAAACTGAGAGGAACTGGAAAAACAGATCCTGAACTCCCAGGATAAAGCAAGGGACCCACAAGAAGGAAGTGTGATTACTATTATTACTGCAGCTATTATCACAACTACTACTGGGATTATTCTTATTTGTGCTACAATCACTACTACAACCCCGAGTCCATAAAAATTAAGCACTGTGCAAAATGGAAAGAAAACACGGCGATCGGAAAGTCTCTTATCACCATATTGTATCACACAGAACACGGATCAGACATGGGACATTTTTCTTTGAAAAAATTAACTCATTCAGAAAATGATGGTGGCGACACTTTTCAGAAAGCTTGAGACAGGGTTAATAAAATGATGTAATAGTAAGAGGTATGAATGAAAAACAGCCAAAGGCTCGATATTCAACCAGGCCAAATGATTGTATAAAAAGAGCAGATGAGAGAGGCAGAGTCTCTCCGAAGAAGCAAAGATGGTCTGAGGTCACCCATCTGTGAACAAATGCATCTAAAAATGTGGGACACTTTCAGAAATATAATCTTCAATGTAAAATTGTAAAGACTTTGAATATTTACCATCCACAATATATAATGTCTTCTAGAGATTCAGAGACTGCGGAGAAAACCATGTGCATAGGCTCAGTAATGGATGCTCGAGATCTCCAGGTGGCACTGAATTATACAGTCAGAATTCAGTCATGCAAATCACTGTATAGGCTCAGGAAAACTTCCAGAAATCATTCTGTAATCACCAAGCAATCCACAAAGGCAAGTGAAAGCTCCATCACACAAAGAAGAAGATGTATGTCCGCACAATCCAGAAATGCTGCCTTCTGCTCAGGGCCAAAGCTCTGGACCGAGGTACAATGGAAAACTGTTCTGTGGTCGATTAATCAAATTGTGACATACTTTGAGGGAACCCTGGACGACATGGACCACCCAGCTTGTTAACGAAGAGAGGGACCATGCAGCTGGTTATCAGTGCACAGTTCTGCATCTCTGGTGAATGGAGCATTAGTGCCTATGGCAGGGGCAGCTTACACCTGAGAGGCGCCATCAATGCTGAGCATTACATAGAGGTGGTAGAACAACACCTGATCCATCCAGACAACGTCTATTTTAGGGAAAGCCTTGTGCATTTCAGCAGGACAATGATAAACCACATACTGCATCCATCACAGCAACACAGGGTGGCAGAAGATGAGTCTGGGTGATGAATCGACCGCTTGCAGTTTGAACCTTTCACCAATAGAAAACGTATGGTACATCATCAAACGAAAAATCAGGTAAAGACCCCAAAATGAGGAAGAGCAAGAAAGCAACATCGGACAAGAACGGGACAATGTTCCTCTCCCAAAACTCCAGCAATTATCTACTCACTTCCCCGTCTCTACAGTCTGGTGGACGCGGCCGGGACACAATGGTGGACATGATGGACGCGGCCAGGACACAATGGTTGACGCGTCCGGGACACTATAGTAGACATGGTGGACACAGCCGGGACACAGTGGTGGACGCGGCCAGGACACAGTGGTGGATACGGCCCGGGTAAAACTGTTCTGAGATGTGTCACTGCCATCAATTTCTAAATGAGTTACGGTAATTTCTTCAAATGAAAATGTCCAATGTGCGATCTGTTCTGTGCCATACAATATGGAGATAAGATTTCCAGATTATCTTCTTCTTTTCTTATATTTTACATTGCAGCCGTAGCAATAATAGTAAATCTGCTGTTACTGCTGCCATTACCACCACTAGCTCTGTGATTACTCGCACCACACCCATTATTACCTCCATTAGTACGGCTAGTGTTGCTATTACTACTGTTATTACTATTTCTGTTACAGATTTAATTTGTCTCTTTAATAATTCACTTAGTACCAAATACAAAGGTGACATAAGGAGATATTTACCGTTCTGGACGTCGGCGGCATTCTTTACACTGTTACCGCCCATCTAAGATGTCACTACGATGATAAGTACGAGTCTGACGATGCTCCCAGAAGGAGGATGGATACGGAGGACACTCCTGGAGAAGGGACTATGCTGGATGGATGACCATAGTGTGCAGAAGAAATTACCACCTTAGGGGATAGGCACTGGAAGGAGCCCTAAGAAGCAAGATAAACACGTCACAAATGGTGGGAAACTAAACAAAAGAAAATCAGTGAAAACTAGAGCCTTCAGGAGAAAAGTATTATTCCTAGAATAAGGACAGAGCTTCCTGTGGACACGTAATAGTCCTACAAGAAGGAGGGAGCTTTCTGGAGACCAATACTAGTCGTAGGAGAAGGATGGAGTCTCAAGGAGTCAAGTACTAGTCTTAGAATAAGATTGGAGTCTCGTGGAGAGAGTTATTAGTCCTAGCAGAAGGAGGAAGCCTCCTGGGGAAAGGTACTAGTCCTACAATAAGGATGGAGCTTCCTGGAGACAAGTTGTAGACTTAGTAGAATGATGGAGCCTCCCAGGAGACAGGTGCTAATCCTAGTAGAAGGATGGAGCCTGCAGGAGACAGGGACTAGTTCTAGTAGAAGGATGGAGCCTCCAGGAGAAAGGTATTAGTCCTAGAATATGGATGTAGCCTCCAGGAGACAGGTACTAGTCCTAGAATATGGATGGAGCCTTCAGGAGGCAGGTTATAGTCCTAGTATAAGCATGTAGCCTCCAGGAGACAGGTACTAGTCCTAGAATATGGATGTAGCCTTCAGGAGGCAGGTTATAGTCCTACTATAAGGATGGAGCCTCCAGGAGACAGTTATTAGTCCTAGAAGACGGATGGAGCCACAAGGAGACCAGTAATTGTCTTAGAATAAGGCTGGAGCCTCCTGAAGACAGATAATAATCCTAGAATAAGGATGGAGCATCCAGAAGACATTATAGTACTAGAATATGGATGAATCCCACAGAAGACAAGTACAAGTCCTAGAAGGAGGATGGAGTCTGCAGTTAGCAGGTTATAATTCTAGGAGAAGGATGGAGCCTCCAGGAGACAGGTTATAGTCCTACATTAATTATGGATCCTAATATAGACAAGTATTAGTCCTAGAATAAAGATGAAGTCTCCTGGAGATAGGTACTAGTCCTAGTATGAGGATGGAGTAAGGCATCTAGGAGACATGTATTAGTCCTAGAATATGGGTGAAGTCTCTTATAGACTTGTACTAGTCCTAGGGGGATGGAGCATCATGGAGACAGGTAATAGTCCTAGAATAAGAATTTAGCCTCCAGGAGACAGGTTCTAGTTCAAGAATAAGGATGGTTCCTCCAGGAGACAAGTATTAGTCCTAGGAGAAGGATGGAGCCTTCTGGTGACAGGTACTAGAACCTAGAATAAGGATGAAGCCTCCTGGAGACAGGTAATAGTCCTAGAAAAAGGATGGCACCTCCAGGATACAGGTTATAGTCCTAAAATAAGAATGGAGACTCTTGGAGATAGGTTGTAGTCAAAGATTAAGGATGGAGCCTCCAGAACACATGTAATAGTCCTAGAAGGATGAAGTCTAAAGAAGACATGTAATAGTCCTAAGAGAAGGATGAAGCCTAGGAGACAGGTTGTAGTTCTAGAATAAAAAGGGAGTCTGTAGGAGACAGGTTGTAGTCCATTACAAAGATTGAACCTCCAGGGGACAGGTAATAGTCCTAGAAGGAGGCAGCCTCCACAAGACAGGTTGTAGTCCAGTAGACAGATGGAACTTCCAGGAGAAGGATGGCGCCTCTTGGAGAAAGGTTGTAGTCCTAGGAGAATTATGGCACCTCCAGGACACAGGTACTAGTCCTAGCATAAGAATGGAATCTCCTGGAGACAGGTTGTAGTCCTATAATAAGCAATGTTCTGAAGACAGGTAATAGTCCTAGAAGGATGGAGTCTCCAGGAGACAGGTTGTAGTCCTATAATATGCAATGTTCTGAAGACAGGTAATAGTCCTAGAAGGATGGAGTCTCCAGGAGACAGGTTGTAGTCCTATAATAAGCAATGTTCTGAAGACAGGTAATAGTCCGAGAATGATGGAGTCTCCAGGAGACAGGTTGTAGTCCTATAATAAGCAATGTTCTGAAGACAGGTAATAGTCCTAGAAGGATGGAGTCTCCAGGAGACAGGTTGTAGTCCTATAATAAGCAATGTTCTGAAGACAGGTAATAGTCCTAGAAGGATGGAGTCTCCAGGAGACAGGTTGTAGTCCTATAATAAGCAATGTTCTGAAGACAGGTAATAGTCCTAGAAGGATGGAGTCTCCAGGAGGCAGGTTGTAGTCCTATAATAAGCAATGTTCTGGAGACAGGTTGTAGTCCTAGAAGGATGGAGTCTCCAGGAGACAGGTTGCAGTCCTACAATAGCAATGTCCAGAAGACAGGTAATAGTCCGAGAATGATGGAGCCTCCAGGAGACAGGTTGTAGTCCTAGAAGGATGGAGCCACGAGGAGACAGGTTGTAGTCCTACAATAGCAATGTCCAGAAGACAGGTAATAGTCCTAGAAGGATGGAGTCTCCAGGAGGCAGGTTGTAGTCCTATAATGAGCAATGTTCTGAAGACAGGTTGTAGTCCTAGAAGGATGGAGCCACGAGGAGACAGGTTGCAGTCCTACAATAGCAATGTCCAGAAGACAGGTAATAGTCCTAGAAGGATGGAGCCTACATGACAGGATAATAGCACACAGGAGTTGATGTTCTGGGAAAGGTTAGACCTCGGATAACCTGACCTGGACGTGCGTGGCCTGGGTCTGAATGGTTGCAGGGCTGGAGTACAAGCTATGAGAGGGCACACAGCAGAGGGCTTGTCCTTCTCAATTCTGCTGCAGAACTTTCTCCCTCATCCCCTCCGATAATATCCTGTGTGACTGCATTACTGCACACACCCAGACACCCTGGCACACAGCATGACACACATGACACGACGTCCACACCCTGCACACAATGAGCACATCTTAACCACTCCCTGCCACATGCCCTGACCTGTGCGACAGAACTGAGGGGGTGAACACCAAGCATTGTCCTCACCGATCATGAAGTCACCAGGTCTTCCCAATGCCTTGCTAACAGGTAATGATAAAGCAACTTTGTTCATCCTGAGCCAGCTGCTTCATGGCAGAGGTCAGGAGTTACTGCAAAGAATGCACCGAAAATACCAGAACAGACTTACAAACCCTTCAGTCTCTGCTGAGGCAGTCATAGCCCTCCTATAGTCGAACACACAAAAAAAACTGATCAGCACCTGCGAACAGAATAAAGCAGGTGTGAACAGGTGCAGGCTGCCATGATTGCACAACGCACAACACAATATAACAACCCTGAGATATTCCAGCAGAGAAGGATGCCTTACAGACGGTGGCTGACAGCCTCTCATGAATTGGCCATTTCATGAGCTAAGTGCCTTAATTTTTAGATGGATATTCAAGATAGGAGTAACGCAGATGAGATTTTATATGTTCAGTGTTTGCAGATATCTGCTCCAGCACTGAAGGTGAAAACTGACCCGTCATGTTTGATGGACCAAATAAAGGACCCAAGGTGCATAGTATGGAGCTCCAAGGTGACCCAGTGTCAATTCTTCCAGGTGGAGAAGTGTGTAGCAATCCTAGAAGCGAGCATTTTTCTATGGAGCAGAAAGTGACGGAGATGTGATGTGCTCAGACCCTGGTGAGCACCGGGATCATCAGAAATCACAGTAAACTTGAGCAGCCTCCACCAAAGATGATACACTTGTAATGATGAGCCAGGGGGGTCTCCGGCCTTGTAGTCGTGGCCTTTGTAGGTTCAAGACTCCCCCCTGACTCCATCACTACTTCCATGTCGGGAGATGACTCGGTGGGGCAGAGTGTGGTGGTGCAACGATCATCCGGTGCAAAAACACGCTTCAGGCAGGGTTCAATGCAAATAAACGACATGTTTTATTTTCACACTTCTTCTCCCAAAAACAGTGCAGTTATGAATACCGGGTACACTTGCTTGAGCTGGGGGACAACCTGCCCTGACGCTCCCTCCAGTGGGGATGTGACCGGTTACTCCACTTCGCCGGGCTCCCACTAACAGCTACCCACAGGCCGGACCCACACCGGCTGCTTCGCTCGCTGAGGTTTCGTCCCCTCCTGTCTTCTCCGGCGTCCCCGATCTATTCAGCTCCCACACTCTGCCCCCTTGTTGTTCACTCACTCCTCCCGGACCCAACTGCCACTTTCTTCCACACACACACTTTTTATCTTCCCCTGCTTTCTGCCAGCTCCTCCTCATTCCCTGTGGCGACAGCCGTCCCACCCGGCCACTAGGGGGTGCCCTAACACAATACAATATCAATAAAACACTTTTATTAAAACAACATTAACATTTCCGGATGGCTATGTTTCCTTTGTAGGGGTCTGCCCACCCACTACACACCTCCTCTCTTAAAACCCGAGCCTCCCGGCAAGGCTCCATCATAAAAACACACATCTTTAAACTAGGCACAACACTATGAACCAGTCCACAACAGGCGGCCCGGAAGAAAAGGGGCACCAGTCCAGCGCCCGGAGGCTTAGCAGCGCTCCCGGTCTTTGGTGGCGCCCGGAGGCTTAGCAGCGCTCCTGGTCTTTGATGGTGCCCGGAGGCTTAGCAGCGCTCCCGGTCTTGGTTGTGCGCCACAGGAACACAAAACTTTTCTTCAGGACACGGAGGAGCCCCTGGCTCAGTCCAGCCACAGACTCCCTCCGGTCTTAACATAACTTCTGCCGGTCAAACAACAACACTGGTCTTCGTACGAGCCGATCAGGGCGGTTTACGCCGGAGGCCAGGCCCGCTTCCATTCGGCCCTCTGTGCCTGGATGTAGTCGGACAGGGACTGCCCGGGCTGTCGACGTAGCCTTCGAAAAGGTTCAGGAGCAACGGCGGCCTCGGGTGTCGTGATCTCCTCATTTCCTGGCGGGGGTGATGGTGTCGCTCCTCGGGGTGGCTGAGGCACGTCCAGAACAATCACCGGGTGGTTGGTTATGTTCTGGTTGACCGCCAGCACCGCCGGGATCTCCCTTTCCGGGCCAGGAGTTGGTCCGGGCATCATCTCCGGAGCCACCGCCAAAGTGCGTCGGGGTTGAGAGGCTTCAGCCAGCACCGGTCTTAACTGGGCCCGCCGCCGGCTTTGATGTTCCTCCCACTCCAGCTCCTGCTGCCATTGAGCGGCTTCTCGTGGGGTCGGCATTCTAGTCACGCCGACCGCGAAGAGGCCGCGGCTTCCCGCCTCCGGTAGGAACTCGACTTTTTCGCCCGGATAGAGTGTATGCAGGCGCTGCGGCAAACCTTCCACATCCAGATGTACCCTGTTGTAAAAGTAGTCGTCTCCGGTTGTCTCTTCCCGGATAAAGCCGTAGCCTTCCTGCTGGTTAAACTTCACCACTATACCTGTGGTGAACTGCAGCGCCAGCTCTTCACCTCGGGGACCGGCCATCATCTCCCGGGCGATGGTCTCTGCGAGCAGCCGCTCCCGGACGGGGTCTGGTACCGGGGACGGAGCCCTTGAGTGAGGTATGGTAGACGGCTGGACGGGGTCCCAGAAAAAACCCCAGGGGTCTTGTTCCAGCTTCCGGGCGATCTCTTCTGCCGGAGCCTGTATGGGGACGGATGGTGCTGCGGCCGCGGTGACGGGCAGGGGTGTCTCCGAGACGGGATAGGAGATCCCCAGGGGCCGATTCCCCACTGGTAACTGGGTGGCGTAGGTCGCTCGTACTTCGGTGGTAGTGCCTCCGGTCGCAGCGTCCCAGGTGGTTAGCCAGGTCACCTTAGCCGGACGTTCTGATCCTCCTGACGCGGCCGGGATATTGAGAGGGGACACTTCTGTAGCTGCAGCATGTTTGGGACGTCCTCGGCCCAGGTTAGTGAGGGCCATAGTGGTCACTATTTCCTGCTGTTGCCCGGAGGTCTCCATCTTATGAGCTTGCGTCGTCTCTAGTAATGGCGGCGGGGTCAGTGGAGAAGGTGAAGAAGGTGGAGAAGGTGGAGAAGGTGGAGGCGGGCCTATTTTTCCCGCTCTTGAACAAACTCCACCCACTGTACATGTTCTTCTGCGTGCCCTGGGACTGGCACCTCCCCTCTTTGGGCGGAGTACTCCGAACTTCTTTTTCGGCACCGGCCAGCCCCAGGCTCTTCTTTTGGCGCCAACTTTTCGCGCGCTTTCTTCATCTTCCCAGACGACGGCCATCTTGCCGCCATCTTGTGCCCGGTCCAACGCTACAGGCACTGTTTCTTCTTCCCACCAAGGGACTGGAAATCTTCTCTTGAAGTCCGGATCCTGTGCCCTAGGCACCACTTGATCTCCGGCTTCTTGGGTCCCTGGCAGGGAATTCGCATCCTGCCGACTACGCCACATGTAATGATGAGCCAGGGGGGTCTCCGGCCTTGTAGTCGTGGCCTTTGTAGGTTCAAGACTCCCCCCTTACTCCATCACTACTTCCATGTCGGGAGATGACTCGGTGGGGCAGAGTGTGGTGGTGCAACGATCATCCGGTGCAAAAACACGCTTCAGGCAGGGTTCAATGCAAATAAACGACATGTTTTATTTTCACACTTCTTCTCCCAAAAACAGTGCAGTTATGAATACCGGGTACACTTGCTTGAGCTGGGGGACAACCTGCCCTGACGCTCCCTCCAGTGGGGATGTGACCGGTTACTCCACTTCGCCGGGCTCCCACTAACAGCTACCCACAGGCCGGACCCACACCGGCTGCTTTGCTTGCTGAGGTTTCGTCCCCTCCTGTCTTCTCCGGCGTCCCCGATCTATTCAGCTCCCACACTCTGCCCCCTTGTTGTTCACTCACTCCTCCCGGACCCAACTGCCACTTTCTTCCACACACACACTTTTTATCTTCCACTGGTTTCTGCCGGCTCCTCCTCATTCCCTGTGGCGACAGCCGTCCCACCCGGCCACTAGGGGGTGCCCTAACACAATACAATATCAATAAAACACTTTTATTAAAACAACATTAACATTTCCGGATGGCTATGTTTCCTTTGTAGGGGTCTGCCCACCCACTACTCACTCATAAGGAATGATAAAAGGATCAGGACGTACACCCTTCCCAACGGCACGGGAACTGCACACACACAAAAAAAAAAATAAGAGTTGAGATCCATCATTCTCCTCCGCATAGGCCCAAGCCAAGAGAGTAAAGATCCATCATTCTCCTCCGCACAGGCCCAAACTAAGAGTAGAGCCACCATTCTCCTCCGCACAGGCCCAAACCAAGAGAGTAGAGCCACCATTCTCCTGCGCACAGGCCCAAACCAAGAGAGTAGAGCCACCATTCTCCTCCGCACAGGCCCAACCCAAGAGAGTAGAGCCCCCATTCTCCTCCGCACAGGCCCAACCCAAGAGAGTAGAGCCCCCATTCTCCTTCACACAGGCCCAAACCAAGAGAGTAGAGCCCCCATTCTCCTTCACACAGTCCCAAGCCAAGAGAGTAGAGCCCCCATTCTCGTTCGCACAGGCTCAATTCAAGAGAGTAAAGAGCCCCCATTCTCCTCCGCACAGGCTCAATTCAAGAGAGTAAAGAGCCCCCATTCTCCTCCGCACAGGCCCAAACCAAGAGAGTAGAGCCACCATTCTCCTCCGCACAGGCTCAATTCAAGAGAGTAAAGAGCCACCATTCTCCTCCGCACAGGCTCAATTCAAGAGAGTAAAGAGCCCCAATTCTCCTCCGCACAGGCCCAAACCAAGAGAGTAGAGCCACCATTCTCCTTCACACAGGCCCAAACCAAGAGAGTAGAGCCACCATTCTCCTCCGCACAGGCTCAAACCAAGAGAGTAGAGCCACCATTCTCCTCTGCACAGGCCCAAACCAAGAGAGTAGAGCCACCATTCTCCTTCAAAAAGGCCCAAACCAAGAGAGTAGAGCCACCATTCTCCTTCACACAGGCCCAAACCAAGAGAGTAGAGCCACCATTCTCCTTCACACAGGCCCAAACCAAGAGAGTAGAGCCACCATTCTCCTTCACACAGGCCCAAACCAAGAGAGTAGAGCCACCATTCTCCTCCGCACAGGCTCAAACCAAGAGAGTAGAGCCACCATTCTCCTTCACACAGGCCCAAACCAAGAGAGTAGAGCCACCATTCTCCTCCGCACAGGCCCAAACCAAGAGAGTAGAGCCACCATTCTCCTCCGCACAGGCCCAAGCCAAGAGTGTAGAGCTCGCATTCTCCTTCGCACAGGCCCAAGCCGAGAGTGTAGAGAGCCACCATTCTCCTTCACACAGGCCCAAACCAAGAAAATAAAAAGCCACCATTCTCCTCCGCACAGGCTCAAACCAAGAGAGTAGAGCTCCCATTCTCCTTCGCACAGGCCCAAGCCGAGAGTGTAGAGAGCCACCATTCTCCTTCACACAGGCCCAAGCCAAGAGAGTAGAGCCACCATTCTCCTCCGCACAGGCCCAAACCAAGAGAGTAGAGCCACCATTCTCCTCCGCACAGGCCCAAGCCAAGAGAGTAGAGCTCGCATTCTCCTTCGCACAGGCCCAAGCCGAGAGTGTAGAGAGCCACCATTCTCCTTCACACAGGCCCAAACCAAGAAAGTAAAAAGCCACCATTCTCCTCCGCACAGGCTCAAACCAAGAGAGTAGAGCTCCCATTCTCCTTCGCACAGGCCCAAGCCGAGAGTGTAGAGAGCCACCATTCTCCTTCACACAGGCCCAAGCCAAGAGAGTAGAGCCACCATTCTCCTCCGCACAGGCCCAAACCAAGAGAGTAGAGCCACCATTCTCCTCCGCACAGGCCCAAGCCAAGAGAGTAGAGCTCGCATTCTCCTTCGCACAGGCCCAAGCCGAGAGTGTAGAGAGCCACCATTCTCCTTCACACAGGCCCAAACCAAGAAAGTAAAAAGACACCATTCTCCTCCGCACAGGCCCAAACCAAGAGAGTAGAGCCACCATTCTCCTTCACACAGGCCCAAACCAAGAGAGTAGAGCCACCATTCTCCTCCGCACAGGCTCAAACCAAGAGAGTAGAGCCACCATTCTCCTCCGCACAGGCCCAAGCCAAGAGAGTAGAGCTCGCATTCTCCTTCGCACAGGCCCAAGCCGAGAGTGTAGAGAGCCACCATTCTCCTTCACACAGGCCCAAACCAAGAAAGTAAAAAGCCACCATTCTCCTCCGCACAGGCCCAAACCAAGAGAGTAGAGCCACCATTCTCCTTCACACAGGCCCAAACCAAGAAAGTAAAAAGCCACCATTCTCCTCCGCACAGGCCCAAACCAAGAGAGTAGAGCCACCATTCTCCTCCGCACAGGCACAAGCCGAGAGTGTAGAGAGCCACCATTCTCCTTCACACAGGCCCAAACCAAGAAAGTAAAAAGCCACCATTCTCCTCCGCACAGGCCCAAACCAAGAGAGTAGAGCCACCATTCTCCTTCACACAGGCCCAAACCAAGAGAGTAGAGCCACCATTCTCCTCCGCACAGGCTCAAACCAAGAGAGTAGAGCCACCATTCTCCTCCGCACAGGCCCAAGCCAGGAGAGTAAAGAGCCACCATTCTCCTCCACACAGGCCCAAGCCAGGGGAAGAGATCCACCACTCTCCTCCACAATAACAGTCTCTTGTAGCTGCACTATATGCATTGAGCTATACAGTAAAGATTTGAGTATCTGATAAAGATGCGGTTGCGTGCTCGCCACTGCTCGTTACTTGATCACACATCGGAGTTTAAGAACGCTTGCGTTTCCCAATGACTTATTATACTCTGTTCTCAAGTGGCGCCCAAGCAACCAGAACTGAGTAACAAGCAATGCCGAGCACGCTCGCCCATCACTAGTAACTAAACGTTAGTTCTTTTAATTGCAAGCAGGTCAGTGGGTGTCAGGTCCCGATACCCAACATCAGGAGCAGCGCGCACCTCAAGACAGCACTACAAAGATTAGGTCTCCTGCTGCAACTGTATGCGATCTCAGGCAGACATCGGTCAATTCTCAGGGTGGTTTTGAGCAGGCAGCCATCCCCATATACCTGCACAGTCCTAGAGACAACTCATACCCAGACCTGACCAGCCTGCCATCCCCATATACCTGCACAGTCCTAGAGATAACTCATACCCAGACCTGACCAGCCTGCCATCCCCATATACCTGCACAGTCCTAGAGACACAACTCATACCCAGACCTGACCAGCCTGCCATCCCCATATACCTGCACAGTCCTAGATACAACTCATACCCAGACCTGACCAGCCTGCCATCCCCATATACCTGCACAGTCCTAGAGACACGACTCATACCCAGACCTGACCAGCCTGCCATCCCCATATACCTGCACAGTCCTAGAGACAACTCATACCCACACCTGACAAGCCTGCCATCCCCATATACCTGCACAGTCCTAGAGATACAACTCATACCCAGACCTGACCAGCCTGCCATCGCCATATACCTGCACAGTCCTAGAGATACAACTCATACCCAGACCTGACCAGCCTGCCATCCCCGTATACCTGCACAGTCCTAGAGACAACTCATACCCAGACCTGACCAGCCTGCCATCCCCATATACCTGCACAGTCCTAGAGACAACTCATACCCAGACCTGACCAGCCTGCCATCCCCATATACCTGCACAGTCCTAGAGACAACTCATACCCAGACCTGACCAGCCTGCCATCCCCATATACCTGCACAGTCCTAGAGACAACTCATACCCAGACCTGACCAGCCTGCCATCCCCATATACCTGCACAGTCCTAGAGATACAACTCATACCCAGACCTGACCAGCCTGCCATCCCCATATACCTGCACAGTCCTAGAGATACAACTCATACCCAGACCTGACCAGCCTGCCATCCCCATATACCTGCACAGTCCTAGAGATACAACTCATACCCAGACCTGACCAGCCTGCCATCCCCATATACCTGCAAAGTCCTAGAGATACAACTCATACCCAGACCTGACCAGCCTGCCATCCCCATATACCTGCACAGTCCTAGAGATACAACTCATACCCAGACCTGACCAGCCTGCCATCCCCATATACCTGCACAGTCCTAGAGATACAACTCATACCCAGACCTGACCAGCCTGCCATCCCCATATACCTGCACAGTCCTAGAGATAACTCATACCCAGACCTGACCAGCCTGCCATCCCCATATACCTGCACAGTCCTAGAGATACAACTCATACCCAGACCTGACCAGCCTGCCATCCCCATAAACCTGCACAGTCCTAGAGATACAACTCATACCCAGACCTGACCAGCCTGCCATCCCCATATACCTGCACAGTCCTAGAGACAACTCATACCCAGACCTGAGCAGCCTGCCATCCCCATATACCTGCACAGTCCTAGAGATACAACTCATACCCAGACCTGACCAGCCTGCCATCCCCATATACCTGCACAGTCCTAGAGATACAACTCATACCCAGACCTGACCAGCCTGCCATCCCCATATACCTGCACAGTCCTAGAGATACAACTCATACCCAGACCTGACCAGCCTGCCATCCCCATATACCTGCACAGTCCTAGAGATACAACTCATACCCAGACCTGACCAGCCTGCCATCCCCGTATACCTGCACAGTCCTAGAGATATAACTCATACCCAGACCTGACCAGCCTGCCATCCCCATATACCTGCACAGTCCTAGAGACACAACTCATACCCAGACCTGACCAGCCTGCCATCCCCGTATACCTGCACAGTCCTAGAGATACAACTCATACCCAGACCTGACCAGCCTGCCATCCCCATATACCTGCACAGTCCTAGAGACACAACTCATACCCAGACCTGACCAGCCTGCCATCCCCATATACCTGCACAGTCCTAGAGACAACTCATACCCAGACCTGACCAGCCTGCCATCCCCGTATACCTGCACAGTCCTAGAGACACGACGCATACCCAGACCTGACCAGCCTGCCATCCCCATATACCTGCACAGTCCTAGAGACAACTCATACCCAGACCTGACCAGCCTGCCATCCCCGTATGCCTGCACAGTCCTAGAGACAACTCATACCCAGACCTGACCAGCCTGCCATCCCCATATACCTGCACAGTCCTAGAGACAACTCATACCCAGACCTGACCAGCCTGCCATCCCCATATACCTGCACAGTCCTAGAGACACAACTCATACCCAGACCTGACCAGCCTGCCATCCTCATATACCTGCACAGTCCTAGAGACAACTCATACCCAGACCTGACCAGCCTGCCATCCCCATATACCTGCACAGTCCTAGAGACAACTAACACCCAGACCTGACCAGCCTGCCATCCCCATATACCTGCACAGTCCTAGAGACAACTCATACCCAGACCTGACCAGCCTGCCATCCCCATATACCTGCACAGTCCTAGAGACAACTCATACCCAGACCTGACCAGCCTGCCATCCCCATATACCTGCACAGTCCTAGAGACACAACTCATACCCAGACCTGACCAGCCTGCCTTCCCCATATACCTGCACAGTCCTAGAGATACAACTCATACCCAGACCTGACCAGCCTGCCATCCCCATATACCTGCACAGTCCTAGAGATACAACTCATACCCAGACCTGACCAGCCTGCCATCCCCATATACCTGCACAGTCCTAGAGACAACTCATACCCAGACCTGACCAGCCTGCCATCCCCATATACCTGCACAGTCCTAGAGATAACTCATACCCAGACCTGACCAGCCTGCCATCCCCATATACCTGCACAGTCCTAGAGACACGACTCATACCCAGACCTGAGCAGCCTGCCATCCCCATATACCTGCACAGTCCTAGAGATAACTCATACCCAGACCTGACCAGCCTGCCATCCCCATATACCTGCACAGTCCTAGAGATACAACTCATACTCAGACCTGACCAGCCTGCCATCCCCATATACCTGCACAGTCCTAGAGATACAACTCATACCCAGACCTGACCAGCCTGCCATCCCCATATACCTGCACAGTCCTAGAGATACAACTCATACCCAGACCTGACCAGCCTGCCTTCCCCATATACCTGCACAGTCCTAGAGATACAACTCATACCCAGACCTGACCAGCCTGCCTTCCCCATATACCTGCACAGTCCTAGAGACACAACTCATACCCAGACCTGACCAGCCTGCCTTCCCCATATACCTGCACAGTCCTAGAGATACAACTCATACCCAGACCTGACCAGCCTGCCATCCCCATATACCTGCACAGTCCTAGAGATACAACTCATACCCAGCCCTGACCAGCCTGCCATCCCCATATACCTGCACAGTCCTAGAGACAACTCATACCCAGACCTGACCAGCCTGCCATCCCCATATACCTGCACAGTCCTAGAGATACAACTCATACCCAGACCTGACCAGCCTGCCTTCCCCATATACCTGCACAGTCCTAGAGATACAACTCATACCCAGACCTGACCAGCCTGCCATCCTCATATACCTGCACAGTCCTAGAGATACAACTCATACCCAGACCTGACCAGCCTGCCATCCCCATATACCTGCACAGTCCTAGAGACAACTCAAACCCAGACCTGACCAGCCTGCCATCCCCATATACCTGCACAGTCCTAGAGACAACTCATACCCAGACCTGACCAGCCTGTCATCCCCATATACCTGCACAGTCCTAGAGACAACTCATACCCAGACCTGACCAGCCTGCCATCCCCATATACCTGCACAGTCCTAGAGATACAACTCATACCCAGACCTGACCAGCCTGCCATCCCCATATACCTGCACAGTCCTAGAGATACAACTCATACCCAGACCTGACCAGCCTGCCATCCCCATATACCTGCACAGTCCTAGAGACAACTCATACCCAGACCTGACCAGCCTGCCATCCCCATATACCTGCACAGTCCTAGAGACACAACTCATACCCAGACCTGACCAGCCTGCCATCCCCATATACCTGCACAGTCCTAGAGACAACTAATACCCAGACCTGACCAGCCTGCCATCCCCATATACCTGCACAGTCCTAGAGATACAACTCATACCCAGACCTGACCAGCCTGCCATCCCCATATACCTGCACAGTCCTAGAGACACAACTCATACCCAGACCTGACCAGCCTGCCATCCCCATATACCTGCACAGTCCTAGAGACACAACTCATACCCAGACCTGACCAGCCTGCCATCCCCATATACCTGCACAGTCCTAGAGACACGACTCATACCCAGACCTGACCAGCCTGCCATCCTCATATACCTGCACAGTCCTAGAGACACAACTCATACCCAGACCTGACCAGCCTGCCATCCCCATATACCTGCACAGTCCTAGAGATACAACTCATACCCAGACCTGACCAGCCTGCCATCCCCATATACCTGCACAGTCCTAGAGACAACTCATACCCAGACCTGACCAGCCTGCCATCCCCGTATACCTGCACAGTCCTAGAGACACGACGCATACCCAGACCTGACCAGCCTGCCATCCCCATATACCTGCACAGTCCTAGAGACAACTCATACCCAGACCTGACCAGCCTGCCATCCCCGTATACCTGCACAGTCCTAGAGACAACTCATACCCAGACCTGACCAGCCTGCCATCCCCATATACCTGCACAGTCCTAGAGACAACTCATACCCAGACCTGACCAGCCTGCCATCCCCATATACCTGCACAGTCCTAGAGACACAACTCATACCCAGACCTGACCAGCCTGCCATCCTCATATACCTGCACAGTCCTAGAGACAACTCATACCCAGACCTGACCAGCCTGCCATCCCCATATACCTGCACAGTCCTAGAGACAACTCACACCCAGACCTGACCAGCCTGCCATCCCCATATACCTGCACAGTCCTAGAGACAACTCATACCCAGACCTGACCAGCCTGCCATCCCCATATACCTGCACAGTCCTAGAGACAACTCATACCCAGACCTGACCAGCCTGCCATCCCCATATACCTGCACAGTCCTAGAGACACAACTCATACCCAGACCTGACCAGCCTGCCTTCCCCATATACCTGCACAGTCCTAGAGATACAACTCATACCCAGACCTGACCAGCCTGCCATCCCCATATACCTGCACAGTCCTAGAGATACAACTCATACCCAGACCTGACCAGCCTGCCATCCCCATATACCTGCACAGTCCTAGAGACAACTCATACCCAGACCTGACCAGCCTGCCATCCCCATATACCTGCACAGTCCTAGAGATAACTCATACCCAGACCTGACCAGCCTGCCATCCCCATATACCTGCACAGTCCTAGAGACACGACTCATACCCAGACCTGACCAGCCTGCCATCCCCATATACCTGCACAGTCCTAGAGATAACTCATACCCAGACCTGACCAGCCTGCCATCCCCATATACCTGCACAGTCCTAGAGATACAACTCATACCCAGACCTGACCAGCCTGCCATCCCCATATACCTGCACAGTCCTAGAGATACAACTCATACCCAGACCTGACCAGCCTGCCATCCCCATATACCTGCACAGTCCTAGAGATACAACTCATACCCAGACCTGACCAGCCTGCCTTCCCCATATACCTGCACAGTCCTAGAGATACAACTCATACCCAGACCTGACCAGCCTGCCTTCCCCATATACCTGCACAGTCCTAGAGACACAACTCATACCCAGACCTGACCAGCCTGCCTTCCCCATATACCTGCACAGTCCTAGAGATACAACTCATACCCAGACCTGACCAGCCTGCCATCCCCATATACCTGCACAGTCCTAGAGATACAACTCATACCCAGCCCTGACCAGCCTGCCATCCCCATATACCTGCACAGTCCTAGAGACAAGTCATACCCAGACCTGACCAGCCTGCCATCCCCATATACCTGCACAGTCCTAGAGATACAACTCATACACAGACCTGACCAGCCTGCCTTCCCCATATACCTGCACAGTCCTAGAGATACAACTCATACCCAGACCTGACCAGCCTGCCATCCTCATATACCTGCACAGTCCTAGAGATACAACTCATACCCAGACCTGACCAGCCTGCCATCCCCATATACCTGCACAGTCCTAGAGACAACTCAAACCCAGACCTGACCAGCCTGCCATCCCCATATACCTGCACAGTCCTAGAGACAACTCATACCCAGACCTGACCAGCCTGTCATCCCCATATACCTGCACAGTCCTAGAGACAACTCATACCCAGACCTGACCAGCCTGCCATCCCCATATACCTGCACAGTCCTAGAGATACAACTCATACCCAGACCTGACCAGCCTGCCATCCCCATATACCTGCACAGTCCTAGAGATACAACTCATACCCAGACCTGACCAGCCTGCCATCCCCATATACCTGCACAGTCCTAGAGACAACTCATACCCAGACCTGACCAGCCTGCCATCCCCATATACCTGCACAGTCCTAGAGACACAACTCATACCCAGACCTGACCAGCCTGCCATCCCCATATACCTGCACAGTCCTAGAGACAACTCATACCCAGACCTGACCAGCCTGCCATCCCCATATACCTGCACAGTCCTAGAGATACAACTCATACCCAGACCTGACCAGCCTGCCATCCCCATATACCTGCACAGTCCTAGAGACACAACTCATACCCAGACCTGACCAGCCTGCCATCCCCATATACCTGCACAGTCCTAGAGACACAACTCATACCCAGACCTGACCAGCCTGCCATCCCCATATACCTGCACAGTCCTAGAGACACGACTCATACCCAGACCTGACCAGCCTGCCATCCCCATATACCTGCACAGTCCTAGAGATACAACTCATACCCAGACCTGACCAGCCTGCCATCCCCATATACCTGCACAGTCCTAGAGACACAACTCATACCCAGACCTGACCAGCCTGCCATCCCCATATACCTGCACAGTCCTAGAGACACAACTCATACCCAGACCTGACCAGCCTGCCATCCCCATATACCTGCACAGTCCTAGAGACACGACTCATACCCAGACCTGACCAGCCTGCCATCCCCATATACCTGCACAGTCCTAGAGATACAACTCATACCCAGACCTGACCAGCCTGCCATCCCCATATACCTGCACAGTCCTAGAGACACAACTCATACCCAGACCTGACCAGCCTGCCATCCCCATATACCTGCACAGTCCTAGAGACAACTCATACCCAGACCTGACCAGCCTGCCATCCCCATATACCTGCACAGTCCTAGAGACACGACTCATACCCAGACCTGACCAGCCTGCCATCCCCATACACCTGCACAGTCTTAGAGATACAACTCATACCCAGACCTGACCAGCCTTCCATCCCCATATACCTGCACAGTCCTAGAGACACTACTCATACCCAGACCTGACCAGCCTGCCATCCCCATATACCTGCACAGTCCTAGAGATACAACTCATACCCAGACCTGACCAGCCTGCCATCCCCATACACCTGCACAGTCCTAGAGATACAACTCATACCCAGACCTGACCAGCCTGCCATCCCCATATACCTGCACAGTCCTAGAGACACAACTCATACCCAGACCTGACCAGCCTGCCATCCCCATATACCTGCACAGTCCTAGAAATAACTCATACCCAGACCTGACCAGCCTGCCATCCCCATATACCTGCACAGTCCTAGAGACACAACTCATACCCAGACCTGACCAGCCTGCCATCCCCATATACCTGCACAGTCCTAGAGATACAACTCATACCCAGACCTGACCAGCCTTCCATCCCCATATACCTGCACAGTCCTAGAGACAACTCATACCCAGACCTGACCAGCCTGCCATCCCCATATACCTGCACAGTCCTAGAGATACAACTCATACCCAGACCTGACCAGCCTGCCATCCCCATATACCTGCACAGTCCTAGAGACACAACTCATACCCAGACCTGACCAGCCTGCCATCCCCATATACCTGCACAGTCCTAGAGATACAACTCATACCCAGACCTGACCAGCCTGCCATCCCCATATACCTGCACAGTCCTAGATACAACTCATACCCAGACATGACCAGCCTGCCATCCCCGTATACCTGCACAGTCCTAGAGACAACTCATACCCAGACCTGACCAGCCTGCCATCCCCATATACCTGCACAGTCCTAGAGACAACTTATACCCAGACCTGACCAGCCTGCCATCCCCATATACCTGCACAGTCCTAGAGATACAACTCATACCCAGACCTGACCAGCCTGCCATCCCCGTATACCTGCACAGTCCTAGAGACACGACTCATACCCAGACCTGACCAGCCTGCCATCCCCATATACCTGCACAGTCCTAGAGATACAACTCATACCCAGACCTGACCAGCCTGCCATCCCCATATACCTGCACAGTCTTAGAGATACAACTCATACCCAGACCTGACCAGCCTGCCATCCCCATATACCTGCACAGTCCTAGAGACACAACTCATACCCAGACCTGACCAGCCTGCCATCCCCATATACCTGCACAGTCCTAGAAATAACTCATACCCAGACCTGACCAGCCTGCCATCCCCATATACCTGCACAGTCCTAGAGACACAACTCATACCCAGACCTGACCAGCCTGCCATCCCCATATACCTGCACAGTCCTAGAGATACAACTCATACCCAGACCTGACCAGCCTTCCATCCCCATATACCTGCACAGTCCTAGAGACAACTCATACCCAGACCTGACCAGCCTGCCATCCCCATATACCTGCACAGTCCTAGAGATACAACTCATACCCAGACCTGACCAGCCTGCCATCCCCATATACCTGCACAGTCCTAGAGACAACTCATACCCAGACCTGACCAGCCTGCCATCCCCATATACCTGCACAGTCCTAGAGACACAACTCATACCCAGACCTGACCAGCCTGCCATCCCCATATACCTGCACAGTCCTAGAGATACAACTCATACCCAGACCTGACCAGCCTGCCATCCCCATATACCTGCACAGTCCTAGATACAACTCATACCCAGACCTGACCAGCCTGCCATCCCCGTATACCTGCACAGTCCTAGAGACAACTCATACCCAGACCTGACCAGCCTGCCATCCCCATATACCTGCACAGTCCTAGAGACAACTTATACCCAGACCTGACCAGCCTGCCATCCCCATATACCTGCACAGTCCTAGAGATACAACTCATACCCAGACCTGACCAGCCTGCCATCCCCGTATACCTGCACAGTCCTAGAGACACGACTCATACCCAGACCTGACCAGCCTGCCATCCCCATATACCTGCACAGTCCTAGAGATACAACTCATACCCAGACCTGACCAGCCTGCCATCCCCATATACCTGCACAGTCTTAGAGATACAACTCATACCCAGACCTGACCAGCCTGCCATCCCCATATACCTGCACAGTCCTAGAGACACAACTCATACCCAGACCTGACCAGCCTGCCATCCCCGTATACCTGCACAGTCCTAGAGATACAACTCATACCCAGACCTGACCAGCCTGCCATCCCCATATACCTGCACAGTCCTAGAGACACAACTCATACCCAGACCTGACCAGCCTTCCATCCCCATATACCTGCACAGTCCTAGAGACAACTCATACCCAGACCTGACCAGCCTGCCATCCCCATATACCTGCACAGTCCTAGAGACAACTCATACCCAGACCTGACCAGCCTGTCATCCCCATATACCTGCACAGTCCTAGAGACAACTCATACCCAGACCTGACCAGCCTGTCATCCCCATATACCTGCACAGTCTTAGAGACAACTCATACCCAGACCTGACCAGCCTGCCATCCCCATATACCTGCACAGTCCTAGAGACAACTCATACCCAGACCTGACCAGCCTGCCATCCCCATATACCTGCACAGTCCTAGAGATACAACTCATACCCAGACCTGACCAGCCTGCCATCCCCATATACCTGCACAGTCCTAGAGACAACTCATACCCAGACCTGACCAGCCTGCCATCCCCATATACCTGCACAGTCCTAGAGACACTACTCATACCCAGACCTGACCAGCCTGCCATCCCCATATACCTGCACAGTCCGAGAGATACAACTCATACCCAGACCTGACCAGCCTGCCATCCCCATATACCTGCACAGTCCTAGAGACACAACTCATACCCAGACCTGACCAGCCTGCCATCCCCGTATACCTGCACAGTCCTAGAGATACAACTCATACCCAGACCTGACCAGCCTGCCATCCCCGTATGCCTGCACAGTCCTAGATACAACTCATACCCAGACCTGACCAGCCTGCCATCCCCATATACCTGCACAGTCCTAGAGATACAACTCATACCCAGACCTGACCAGCCTGCCATCCCCATATACCTGCACAGTCCTAGAGACAACTCATACGCAGACCTGACCAGCCTGCCATCCCCATATACCTGCACAGTCCTAGAGATACAACTCATACGCAGACCTGACCAGCCTGCCATCACCATATACCTGCACAGTCCTAGAGACACAACTCATACCCAGACCTGACCAGCCTGCCATCCCCATATACCTGCACAGTCCTAGAGATACAACTCATCCCCAGACCTGACCAGCCTGCCATCCCCATATACCTGCACAGTCCTAGAGACACGACTCATACCCAGACCTGACCAGCCTGCCATCCCCATATACCTGCACAGTCGTAGAGATACAATTCATACCCAGACCTGACCAGCCTGCCATCCCCATATACCTGCACAGTCGTAGAGATACAACTCATACCCAGACCTGACCAGCCTGCCATCCCCGTATACCTGCACAGTCCTAGAGATACAACTCATACCCAGACCTGACCAGCCTGCCATCCCCGTATACCTGCACAGTCCTAGAGATACAACTCATACCCAGACCTGACCAGCCTGCCATCCCCGTATACCTGCACAGTCCTAGAGACACAACTCATACCCAGACCTGACCAGCCTGCCATCCCCATATACCTGCACAGTCGTAGAGATACAATTCATACCCAGACCTGACCAGCCTGCCATCCCCATATACCTGCACAGTCCTAGAGATACAACTCATACCCAGACCTGACCAGCCTGCCATCCCCATATACCTGCACAGTCCTAGATACAACTCATACCCAGACATGACCAGCCTGCCATCCCCGTATACCTGCACAGTCCTAGAGACAACTCATACCCAGACCTGACCAGCCTGCCATCCCCATATACCTGCACAGTCCTAGAGACAACTTATACCCAGACCTGACCAGCCTGCCATCCCCATATACCTGCACAGTCCTAGAGATACAACTCATACCCAGACCTGACCAGCCTGCCATCCCCGTATACCTGCACAGTCCTAGAGACACAACTCATACCCAGACCTGACCAGCCTGCCATCCCCGTATACCTGCACAGTCCTAGAGATACAACTCATACCCAGACCTGACCAGCCTGCCATCCCCATATACCTGCACAGTCCTAGAGACACAACTCATACCCAGACCTGACCAGCCTTCCATCCCCATATACCTGCACAGTCCTAGAGACAACTCATACCCAGACCTGACCAGCCTGCCATCCCCATATACCTGCACAGTCCTAGAGACAACTCATACCCAGACCTGACCAGCCTGTCATCCCCATATACCTGCACAGTCCTAGAGACAACTCATACCCAGACCTGACCAGCCTGTCATCCCCATATACCTGCACAGTCTTAGAGACAACTCATACCCAGACCTGACCAGCCTGCCATCCCCATATACCTGCACAGTCCTAGAGACAACTCATACCCAGACCTGACCAGCCTGCCATCCCCATATACCTGCACAGTCCTAGAGATACAACTCATACCCAGACCTGACCAGCCTGCCATCCCCATATACCTGCACAGTCCTAGAGACAACTCATACCCAGACCTGACCAGCCTGCCATCCCCATATACCTGCACAGTCCTAGAGACACTACTCATACCCAGACCTGACCAGCCTGCCATCCCCATATACCTGCACAGTCCGAGAGATACAACTCATACCCAGACCTGACCAGCCTGCCATCCCCATATACCTGCACAGTCCTAGAGACACAACTCATACCCAGACCTGACCAGCCTGCCATCCCCGTATACCTGCACAGTCCTAGAGATACAACTCATACCCAGACCTGACCAGCCTGCCATCCCCGTATGCCTGCACAGTCCTAGATACAACTCATACCCAGACCTGACCAGCCTGCCATCCCCATATACCTGCACAGTCCTAGAGATACAACTCATACCCAGACCTGACCAGCCTGCCATCCCCATATACCTGCACAGTCCTAGAGACAACTCATACGCAGACCTGACCAGCCTGCCATCCCCATATACCTGCACAGTCCTAGAGATACAACTCATACGCAGACCTGACCAGCCTGCCATCACCATATACCTGCACAGTCCTAGAGACACAACTCATACCCAGACCTGACCAGCCTGCCATCCCCATATACCTGCACAGTCCTAGAGATACAACTCATCCCCAGACCTGACCAGCCTGCCATCCCCATATACCTGCACAGTCCTAGAGACACGACTCATACCCAGACCTGACCAGCCTGCCATCCCCATATACCTGCACAGTCCTAGAGATACAACTCATACCCAGACCTGACCAGCCTGCCATCCCCATATACCTGCACAGTCCTAGAGACACAACTCATACCCAGACCTGACCAGCCTGCCATCCCCATATACCTGCACAGTCCTAGAGATACAACTCATACGCAGACCTGACCAGCCTGCCATCACCATATACCTGCACAGTCCTAGAGACACATCTCATACCCAGACCTGACCAGCCTGCCATCCCCATATACCTGCACAGTCCTAGAGATACAACTCATCCCCAGACCTGACCAGCCTGCCATCCCCATATACCTGCACAGTCCTAGAGACACGACTCATACCCAGACCTGACCAGCCTGCCATCCCCATATACCTGCACAGTCGTAGAGATACAATTCATACCCAGACCTGACCAGCCTGCCATCCCCATATACCTGCACAGTCGTAGAGATACAACTCATACCCAGACCTGACCAGCCTGCCATCCCCGTATACCTGCACAGTCCTAGAGATACAACTCATACCCAGACCTGACCAGCCTGCCATCCCCGTATACCTGCACAGTCCTAGAGATACAACTCATACCCAGACCTGACCAGCCTGCCATCCCCGTATACCTGCACAGTCCTAGAGACACAACTCATACCCAGACCTGACCAGCCTGCCATCCCCATATACCTGCACAGTCGTAGAGATACAATTCATACCCAGACCTGACCAGCCTACCATCCCCATATACCTGCACAGTCGTAGAGATACAACTCATACCCAGACCTGACCAGCCTGCCATCCCCGTATACCTGCACAGTCCTAGAGATACAACTCATACCCAGACCTGACCAGCCTGCCATCCCCGTATACCTGCACAGTCCTAAAGATACAACTCATACCCAGACCTGACCAGCCTGCCATCCCCGTATACCTGCACAGTCCTAGAGACACAACTAATACCCAGACCTGACCAGCCTGCCATCCCCGTATGCCTGCACAGTCCTAGATACAACTCATACCCAGACCTGACCAGCCTGCCATCCCCATACACCTGCACAGTCCTAGAGACAACTCATACCCAGACCTGACCAGCCTGCCATCCCCATACACCTGCACAGTCCTAGAGACAACTCATACCCAGACCTGACCAGCCTGCCATCCCCATATACCTGCACAGTCCTAGAGATACAACTCATACCCAGACCTGACCAGCCTGCCATCCCCATATACCTGCACAGTCCTAGATACACAACTCATACCCAGACCTGACCAGCCTGCCATCCCCATATACCTGCACAGTCCTAGATACAACTCATACCCAGACCTGACCAGCCTGCCATCCCCATATACCTGCACAGTCCTAGAGATACAACTCATACCCAGACCTGACCAGCCTGCCATCCCCATATACCTGCACAGTCCTAGAGATACAACTCATACCCAGACCTGACCAGCCTGCCATCCCCATATACCTGCACAGTCCTAGAGACACAACTCATACCCAGACCTGACCAGCCTGCCATCCCCATATACCTGCACAGTCCTAGAGATACAACTCATACCCAGACCTGACCAGCCTGCCATCCCCATATACCTGCACAGTCCTAGAGACAACTCATACCCAGACCTCACCAGCCTGCCATCCCCGTATACCTGCACAGTCCTAGAGACAACTCATATCCAGACCTGACCAGCCTGCCATCCCCATATACCTGCACAGTCCT
The DNA here is from genome assembly GCF_048569485.1 of Anomaloglossus baeobatrachus. NCBI lineage: Eukaryota > Metazoa > Chordata > Amphibia > Anura > Aromobatidae > Anomaloglossus > Anomaloglossus baeobatrachus. The sequence continues at coordinate 309,262,058 of NC_134359.1, read as the reverse complement.
AGAGACAACTCATACCCAGACCTGACCAGCCTGCCATCCCCATATACCTGCACAGTCCTAGAGACAACTCATATCCAGACCTGACCAGCCTGCCATCCCCGTATACCAGCACAGTCCTAGAGACAACTCATATCCAGACCTGACCAGCCTGCCATCCCCATATACCTGCACAGTCCTAGAGACAACTCATACCCAGACCTGACCAGCCTGCCATCCCCATACACCTGCACAGTCTTAGAGATACAACTCATACCCAGACCTGAGCAGCCTTCCATCCCCATATACCTGCACAGTCCTAGAGACACTACTCATACCCAGACCTGACCAGCCTGCCATCCCCATATACCTGCACAGTCCTAGAGATACAACTCATACCCAGACCTGACCAGCCTGCCATCCCCATACACCTGCACAGTCCTAGAGATACAACTCATACCCAGACCTGACCAGCCTGCCATCCCCATATACCTGCACAGTCCTAGAGACACAACTCATACCCAGACCTGACCAGCCTGCCATCCCCATATACCTGCACAGTCCTAGAGATAACTCATACCCAGACCTGACCAGCCTGCCATCCCCATATACCTGCACAGTCCTAGAGACACAACTCATACCCAGACCTGACCAGCCTGCCATCCCCATATACCTGCACAGTCCTAGAGATACAACTCATACCCAGACCTGACCAGCCTTCCATCCCCATATACCTGCACAGTCCTAGAGACAACTCATACCCAGACCTGACCAGCCTGCCATCCCCATATACCTGCACAGTCCTAGAGATACAACTCATACCCAGACCTGACCAGCCTGCCATCCCCATATACCTGCACAGTCCTAGAGACACAACTCATACCCAGACCTGACCAGCCTGCCATCCCCATATACCTGCACAGTCCTAGAGATACAACTCATACCCAGACCTGACCAGCCTGCCATCCCCATATACCTGCACAGTCCTAGATACAACTCATACCCAGACCTGACCAGCCTGCCATCCCCGTATACCTGCACAGTCCTAGAGACAACTCATACCCAGACCTGACCAGCCTGCCATCCCCATATACCTGCACAGTCCTAGAGACAACTTATACCCAGACCTGACCAGCCTGCCATCCCCATATACCTGCACAGTCCTAGAGATACAACTCATACCCAGACCTGACCAGCCTGCCATCCCCGTATACCTGCACAGTCCTAGAGACACGACTCATACCCAGACCTGACCAGCCTGCCATCCCCATATACCTGCACAGTCCTAGAGATACAACTCATACCCAGACCTGACCAGCCTGCCATCCCCATATACCTGCACAGTCTTAGAGATACAACTCATACCCAGACCTGACCAGCCTGCCATCCCCATATACCTGCACAGTCCTAGAGACACAACTCATACCCAGACCTGACCAGCCTGCCATCCCCGTATACCTGCACAGTCCTAGAGATACAACTCATACCCAGACCTGACCAGCCTGCCATCCCCATATACCTGCACAGTCCTAGAGACACAACTCATACCCAGACCTGACCAGCCTTCCATCCCCATATACCTGCACAGTCCTAGAGACAACTCATACCCAGACCTGACCAGCCTGCCATCCCCATATACCTGCACAGTCCTAGAGACAACTCATACCCAGACCTGACCAGCCTGTCATCCCCATATACCTGCACAGTCCTAGAGACAACTCATACCCAGACCTGACCAGCCTGTCATCCCCATATACCTGCACAGTCCTAGAGACAACTCATACCCAGACCTGACCAGCCTGCCATCCCCATATACCTGCACAGTCCTAGAGACAACTCATACCCAGACCTGACCAGCCTGCCATCCCCATATACCTGCACAGTCCTAGAGATACAACTCATACCCAGACCTGACCAGCCTGCCATCCCCATATACCTGCACAGTCCTAGAGACAACTCATACCCAGACCTGACCAGCCTGCCATCCCCATATACCTGCACAGTCCTAGAGACACTACTCATACCCAGACCTGACCAGCCTGCCATCCCCATATACCTGCACAGTCCTAGAGATACAACTCATACCCAGACCTGACCAGCCTGCCATCCCCATATACCTGCACAGTCCTAGAGACACAACTCATACCCAGACCTTACCAGCCTGCCATCCCCGTATACCTGCACAGTCCTAGAGATACAACTCATACCCAGACCTGACCAGCCTGCCATCCCCGTATGCCTCCACAGTCCTAGATACAACTCATACCCAGACCTGACCAGCCTGCCATCCCCATATACCTGCACAGTCCTAGAGATACAACTCATACCCAGACCTGACCAGCCTGCCATCCCCATATACCTGCACAGTCCTAGAGACAACTCATACCCAGACCTGACCAGCCTGCCATCCCCATATACCTGCACAGTCCTAGAGATACAACTCATACGCAGACCTGACCAGCCTGCCATCACCATATACCTGCACAGTCTTAGAGACACAACTCATACCCAGACCTGACCAGCCTGCCATCCCCATATACCTGCACAGTCCTAGAGACACGACTCATACCCAGACCTGACCAGCCTGCCATCCCCATATACCTGCACAGTCGTAGAGATACAATTCATACCCAGACCTGACCAGCCTGCCATCCCCATATACCTGCACAGTCGTAGAGATACAACTCATACCCAGACCTGACCAGCCTGCCATCCCCGTATACCTGCACAGTCCTAGAGATACAACTCATACCCAGACCTGACCAGCCTGCCATCCCCGTATACCTGCACAGTCCTAGAGACAACTCATACCCAGACCTGACCAGCCTGCCATCCCCATATACCTGCACAGTCCTAGAGATACAACTCATACCCAGACCTGACCAGCCTGCCATCCCCGTATACCTGCACAGTCCTAGAGACACAACTCATACCCAGACCTGACCAGCCTGCCATCCCCATATACCTGCACAGTCGTAGAGATACAATTCATACCCAGACCTGACCAGCCTGCCATCCCCATATACCTGCACAGTCGTAGAGATACAACTCATACCCAGACCTGACCAGCCTGCCATCCCCGTATACCTGCACAGTCCTAGAGATACAACTCATACCCAGACCTGACCAGCCTGCCATCCCCGTATACCTGCACAGTCCTAGAGATACAACTCATACCCAGACCTGACCAGCCTGCCATCCCCGTATACCTGCACAGTCCTAGAGACACAACTAATACCCAGACCTGACCAGCCTGCCATCCCCATATACCTGCACAGTCCTAAATACAACTCATACCCAGACCTGACCAGCCTGCCATCCCCATATACCTGCACAGTCCTAGAGACACAACTCATACCCAGACCTGACCAGCCTGCCATCCCCGTATACCTGCACAGTCCTAGAGACAACTCATACCCAGACCTGACCAGCCTGCCATCCCCGTATGCCTGCACAGTCCTAGATACAACTCATACCCAGACCTGACCAGCCTGCCATCCCCATACACCTGCACAGTCCTAGAGACAACTCATACCCAGACCTGACCAGCCTGCCATCCCCATATACCTGCACAGTCCTAGAGATACAACTCATACCCAGACCTGACCAGCCTGCCATCCCCATATACCTGCACAGTCCTAGATACACAACTCATACCCAGACCTGACCAGCCTGCCATCCCCATATACCTGCACAGTCCTAGATACAACTCATACCCAGACCTGACCAGCCTGCCATCCCCATATACCTGCACAGTCCTAGAGATACAACTCATACCCAGACCTGACCAGCCTGCCATCCCCATATACCTGCACAGTCCTAGAGATACAACTCATACCCAGACCTCACCAGCCTGCCATCCCCGTATACCTGCACAGTCCTAGAGACAACTCATATCCAGACCTGACCAGCCTGCCATCCCCATATACCTGCACAGTCCTAGAGACAACTCATACCCAGACCTGACCAGCCTGCCATCCCCATATACCTGCACAGTCCTAGAGACAACTCATATCCAGACCTGACCAGCCTGCCATCCCCGTATACCAGCACAGTCCTAGAGACAACTCATATCCAGACCTGACCAGCCTGCCATCCCCATATACCTGCACAGTCCTAGAGACAACTCATACCCAGACCTGACCAGCCTGCCATCCCCATACACCTGCACAGTCTTAGAGATACAACTCATACCCAGACCTGAGCAGCCTTCCATCCCCATATACCTGCACAGTCCTAGAGACACTACTCATACCCAGACCTGACCAGCCTGCCATCCCCATATACCTGCACAGTCCTAGAGATACAACTCATACCCAGACCTGACCAGCCTGCCATCCCCATACACCTGCACAGTCCTAGAGATACAACTCATACCCAGACCTGACCAGCCTGCCATCCCCATATACCTGCACAGTCCTAGAGACACAACTCATACCCAGACCTGACCAGCCTGCCATCCCCATATACCTGCACAGTCCTAGAGATAACTCATACCCAGACCTGACCAGCCTGCCATCCCCATATACCTGCACAGTCCTAGGGACACAACTCATACCCAGACCTGACCAGCCTGCCATCCCCATATACCTGCACAGTCCTAGAGATACAACTCATACCCAGACCTGACCAGCCTTCCATCCCCATATACCTGCACAGTCCTAGAGACAACTCATACCCAGACCTGACCAGCCTGACATCCCCATATACCTGCACAGTCCTAGAGATACAACTCATACCCAGACCTGACCAGCCTGCCATCCCCATATACCTGCACAGTCCTAGAGACACAACTCATACCCAGACCTGACCAGCCTGCCATCCCCATATACCTGCACAGTCCTAGAGATACAACTCATACCCAGACCTGACCAGCCTGCCATCCCCATATACCTGCACAGTCCTAGATACAACTCATACCCAGACCTGACCAGCCTGCCATCCCCGTATACCTGCACAGTCCTAGAGACAACTCATACCCAGACCTGACCAGCCTGCCATCCCCATATACCTGCACAGTCCTAGAGACAACTTATACCCAGATCTGACCAGCCTGCCATCCCCATATACCTGCACAGTCCTAGAGATACAACTCATACCCAGACCTGACCAGCCTGCCATCCCCGTATACCTGCACAGTCCTAGAGACACGACTCATACCCAGACCTGACCAGCCTGCCATCCCCATATACCTGCACAGTCCTAGAGATACAACTCATACCCAGACCTGACCAGCCTGCCATCCCCATATACCTGCACAGTCTTAGAGATACAACTCATACCCAGACCTGACCAGCCTGCCATCCCCATATACCTGCACAGTCCTAGAGACACAACTCATACCCAGACTTGACCAGCCTGCCATCCCCGTATACCTGCACAGTCCTAGAGATACAACTCATACCCAGACCTGACCAGCCTGCCATCCCCATATACCTGCACAGTCCTAGAGACACAACTCATACCCAGACCTGACCAGCCTTCCATCCCCATATACCTGCACAGTCCTAGAGACAACTCATACCCAGACCTGACCAGCCTGCCATCCCCATATACCTGCACAGTCCTAGAGACAACTCATACCCAGACCTGACCAGCCTGTCATCCCCATATACCTGCACAGTCCTAGAGACAACTCATACCCAGACCTGACCAGCCTGTCATCCCCATATACCTGCACAGTCCTAGAGACAACTCATACCCAGACCTGACCAGCCTGCCATCCCCATATACCTGCACAGTCCTAGAGACAACTCATACCCAGACCTGACCAGCCTGCCATCCCCATATACCTGCACAGTCCTAGAGATACAACTCATACCCAGACCTGACCAGCCTGCCATCCCCATATACCTGCACAGTCCTAGAGACAACTCATACCCAGACCTGACCAGCCTGCCATCCCCATATACCTGCACAGTCCTAGAGACACTACTCATACCCAGACCTGACCAGCCTGCCATCCCCATATACCTGCACAGTCCTAGAGATACAACTCATACCCAGACCTGACCAGCCTGCCATCCCCATATACCTGCACAGTCCTAGAGACACAACTCATACCCAGACCTTACCAGCCTGCCATCCCCGTATACCTGCACAGTCCTAGAGATACAACTCATACCCAGACCTGACCAGCCTGCCATCCCCGTATGCCTGCACAGTCCTAGATACAACTCATACCCAGACCTGACCAGCCTGCCATCCCCATATACCTGCACAGTCCTAGAGATACAACTCATACTCAGACCTGACCAGCCTGCCATCCCCATATACCTGCACAGTCCTAGAGACAACTCATACCCAGACCTGACCAGCCTGCCATCCACATATACCTGCACAGTCCTAGAGATACAACTCATACGCAGACCTGACCAGCCTGCCATCACCATATCCCTGCACAGTCTTAGAGACACAACTCATACCCAGACCTGACCAGCCTGCCATCCCCATATACCTGCACAGTCCTAGAGACACGACTCATACCCAGACCTGACCAGCCTGCCATCCCCATATACCTGCACAGTCGTAGAGATACAATTCATACCCAGACCTGACCAGCCTGCCATCCCCATATACCTGCACAGTCGTAGAGATACAACTCATACCCAGACCTGACCAGCCTGCCATCCCCGTATACCTGCACAGTCCTAGAGATACAACTCATACCCAGACCTGACCAGCCTGCCATCCCCGTATACCTGCACAGTCCTAGAGACAACTCATACCCAGACCTGACCAGCCTGCCATCCCCATATACCTGCACAGTCCTAGAGATACAACTCATACCCAGACCTGACCAGCCTGCCATCCCCGTATACCTGCACAGTCTTAGAGACACAACTCATACCCAGACCTGACCAGCCTGCCATCCCCATATACCTGCACAGTCGTAGAGATACAATTCATACCCAGACCTGACCAGCCAGCCATCCCCATATACCTGCACAGTCGTAGAGATACAACTCATACCCAGACCTGACCAGCCTGCCATCCCCGTATACCTGCACAGTCCTAGAGATACAACTCATACCCAGACCTGACCAGCCTGCCATCCCCGTATACCTGCACAGTCCTAGAGATACAACTCATACCCAGACCTGACCAGCCTGCCATCCCCGTATACCTGCACAGTCCTAGAGACACAACTAATACCCAGACCTGACCAGCCTGCCATCCCCATATACCTGCACAGTCCTAAATACAACTCATACCCAGACCTGACCAGCCTGCCATCCCCATATACCTGCACAGTCCTAGAGACACAACTCATACCCAGACCTGACCAGCCTGCCATCCCCGTATACCTGCACAGTCCTAGAGACAACTCATACCCAGACCTGACCAGCCTGCCATCCCCGTATGCCTGCACAGTCCTAGATACAACTCATACCCAGACCTGACCAGCCTGCCATCCCCATACACCTGCACAGTCCTAGAGACAACTCATACCCAGACCTGACCAGCCTGCCATCCCCATATACCTGCACAGTCCTAGAGATACAACTCATACCCAGACCTGACCAGCCTGCCATCCCCATATACCTGCACAGTCCTAGATACACAACTCATACCCAGACCTGACCAGCCTGCCATCCCCATATACCTGCACAGTCCTAGATACAACTCATACCCAGACCTGACCAGCCTGCCATCCCCATATACCTGCACAGTCCTAGAGATACAACTCATACCCAGACCTGACCAGCCTGCCATCCCCATATACCTGCACAGTCCTAGAGATACAACTCATACCCAGACCTGACCAGCCTGCCATCCCCATATACCTGCACAGTCCTAGAGACACAACTCATACCCAGACCTGACCAGCCTGCCATCCCCATATACCTTCACAGTCCTAGAGATACAACTCATACCCAGACCTGACCAGCCTGCCATCCCCATATACCTGCACAGTCCTAGAGACAACTCATACCCAGACCTGACCAGCCTGCCATCCCCGTATACCTGCACAGTCCTAGAGACAACTCATATCCAGACCTGACCAGCCTGCCATCCCCATATACCTGCACAGTCCTAGAGACAACTCATACCCAGACCTGACCAGCCTGCCATCCCCATATACCTGCACAGTCCTAGAGACAACTCATATCCAGACCTGACCAGCCTGCCATCCCCGTATACCAGCACAGTCCTAGAGACAACTCATATCCAGACCTGACCAGCCTGCCATCCCCATATACCTGCACAGTCCTAGAGACAACTCATACCCAGACCTGACCAGCCTGCCATCCCCATATACCTGCACAGTCCTAGAGACAACTCATACCCAGACCTGACCAGCCTGCCATCCCCATATACCTGCACAGTCCTAGATACAACTCATACCCAGACCTGACCAGCCTGCCATCCCCATATACCTGCACAGTCCTAGAGACAACTCATACCCAGACCTGACCAGCCTGCCATCCCCATATACCTGCACAGTCCTAGAGACACAACTCATACCCAGACCTGACCAGCCTGCCATCCCCATATACCTGCACAGTCCTAGAAACACAACTCATACCCAGACCTGACCAGCCTGCCATCCCCATATACCTGCACAGTCCTAGAGATACAACTCATACCCAGACCTGACCAGCCTGCCATCCCCATATATCTGCACAGTCCTAGAGACAACTCATACCCAGACCTGACCAGCCTGCCATCCCCATATACCTGCACAGTCCTAGAGACACAACTCATACCCAGACCTGACCAGCCTGCCATCCCCATATACCTGCACAGTCCTAGAGATACAACTCATACCCAGACCTGACCAGCCTGCCATCCCCATATACCTGCACAGTCCTAGAGACACTACTCATACCCAGACCTGACCAGCCTGCCATCCCCATATACCTGCACAGTCGTAGAGATACAATTCATACCCAGACCTGACCAGCCTGCCATCCCCATATACCTGCACAGTCGTAGAGATACAACTCATACCCAGACCTGACCAGCCTGCCATCCCCGTATACCTGCACAGTCCTAGAGATACAACTCATACCCAGACCTGACCAGCCTGCCATCCCCGTATACCTGCACAGTCCTAGGGATACAACTCATACCCAGACCTGACCAGCCTGCCATCCCCGTATACCTGCACAGTCCTAGAGACACAACTCATACCCAGACCTGACCAGCCTGCCATCCCCATATACCTGCACAGTCGTAGAGATACAATTCATACCCAGACCTGACCAGCCTGCCATCCCCATATACCTGCACAGTCGTAGAGATACAACTCATACCCAGACCTGACCAGCCTGCCATCCCCGTATACCTGCACAGTCCTAGAGATACAACTCATACCCAGACCTGACCAGCCTGCCATCCCCGTATACCTGCACAGTCCTAGAGACACAACTAATACCCAGACCTGACCAGCCTGCCATCCCCGTATGCCTGCACAGTCCTAGATACAACTCATACCCAGACCTGACCAGCCTGCCATCCCCATACACCTGCACAGTCCTAGAGACAACTCATACCCAGACCTGACCAGCCTGCCATCCCCATATACCTGCACAGTCCTAGAGATACAACTCATACCCAGACCTGACCAGCCTGCCATCCCCATATACCTGCACAGTCCTAGATACACAACTCATACCCAGACCTGACCAGCCTGCCATCCCCATATACCTGCACAGTCCTAGATACAACTCATACCCAGACCTGACCAGCCTGCCATCCCCATATACCTGCACAGTCCTAGAGACACAACTCATACCCAGACCTGACCAGCCTGCCATCCCCATATACCTGCACAGTCCTAGAGATACAACTCATACCCAGACCTGACCAGCCTGCCATCCCCATATACCTGCACAGTCCTAGAGACACAACTCATACCCAGACCTGACCAGCCTGCCATCCCCATATACCTGCACAGTCCTAGAGATACAACTCATACCCAGACCTGACCAGCCTGCCATCCCCATATACCTGCACAGTCCTAGAGACAACTCATACCCAGACCTGACCAGCCTGCCATCCCCGTATACCTGCACAGTCCTAGAGACAACTCATATCCAGACCTGACCAGCCTGCCATCCCCATATACCTGCACAGTCCTAGAGACAACTCATACCCAGACCTTACCAGCCTGCCATCCCCATATACCTGCACAGTCCTAGAGACAACTCATATCCAGACCTGACCAGCCTGCCATCCCCGTATACCAGCACAGTCCTAGAGACAACTCATATCCAGACCTGACCAGCCTGCCATCCCCATATACCTGCACAGTCCTAGAGACAACTCATACCCAGACCTGACCAGCCTGCCATCCCCATATACCTGCACAGTCCTAGAGACAACTCATACCCAGACCTGACCAGCCTGCCATCCCCATATACCTGCACAGTCCTAGAAACACAACTCATACCCAGACCTGACCAGCCTGCCATCCCCATATACCTGCACAGTCCTAGAGATACAACTCATACCCAGACCTGACCAGCCTGCCATCCCCATATATCTGCACAGTCCTAGAGACAACTCATACCCAGACCTGACCATCCTGCCATCCCCATATACCTGCACAGTCCTAGAAACACAACTCATACCCAGACCTGACCAGCCTGCCATCCCCATATACCTGCACAGTCCTAGAGATACAACTCATACCCAGACCTGACCAGCCTGCCATCCCCATATACCTGCACAGTCCTAGAGATACAACTCATACCCAGACCTGACCAGCCTGCCATCCCCATATACCTGCACAGTCCTAGAGACAACTCATACCCAGACCTGACCAGCCTGCCATCCCCATATACCTGCACAGTCCTAGAGAAAACTCATACCCAGACCTGACCAGCCTGCCATCCCCATATACCTACACAGCCCTAGAGACACAACTCATACCCAGACCTGACCAGCCTGCCAACCCCATATACCTGCACAGTCCTAGAGACACAACTCATACCCAGACCTGACCAGCCTGCCATCCCCATATACCTGCACATTCCTAGAGACAACTCATACCCAGCCCTGACCAGCCTGCCATCCCCATATACCTGCACATTCCTAGAGACAACTCATACCCAGACCTGACCAGCCTGCCATCCCCATATACCTGCACAGCCCTAGAGACACAACTCATACCCAGACCTGACCAGCCTGCCATCCCCATATACCTGCACAGCCCTAGAGACACAACTCATACCCAGACCTGACCAGCCTGCCATCCCCATATACCTGCACAGTCCTAGAGACACAACTCATACCCAGACCTGACCAGCCTGCCATCCCCATATACCTGCACATTCCTAGAGACAACTCATACCCAGCCCTGACCAGCCTGCCATCCCCATATACCTGCACATTCCTAGAGACAACTCATACCCAGACCTGACCAGCCTGCCATCCCCATATATATCTGCACAGTCCTAGAGACACAACTCATACCCAGACCTGACCAGCCTGCCATCCCCATATACCTGCACAGTCCTAGAGACACAACTCATACCCAGACCTGACCAGCCTGCCATCCCCATATACCTGCACAGTCCTAGAGATACAACTCATACCCAGACCTGACCAGCCTGCCATCCCCATATACCTGCACAGTCCTAGAGACACGACTCATACCCAGACCTGACCAGCCTGCCATCCCCATATACCTGCACAGTCCTAGAGATACAACTCATACCCAGACCTGACCAGCCTGCCATCCCCATATACCTGCACAGTCCTAGAGATACAACTCATACCCAGACCTGACCAGCCTGCCATCCCCATATACCTGCACAGTCCTAGAAATAACTCATACCCAGACCTGACCAGCCTGCCATCCCCATATACCTGCACAGTCCTAGAGACAACTCATACCCAGACCTGACCTGCCTGCCATCCCCACATACCTGCACAGTCCTAGAAATACAACTCATACCCAGACCTGACCAGCCTGCCATCCCCATATACCTGCACAGTCCTAGAGATACAACTCATACCCAGACCTGACCAGCCTGCCATCCCCATATACCTGCACAGTCCTAGAGATACAACTCATACCCAGACCTGACCAGCCTGCCATCCCCATATACCTGCACAGTACTAGAGACACAACTCATACCCAGACCTGACCAGCCTGCCATCCCCATATACCTGCACAGTCCTAGAGATACAACTCATACCCAGACCTGACCAGCCTGCCATCCCCACATACCTGCACAGTCCTAGAGATACAACTCATACCCAGACCTGACCAGCCTGCCATCCCCATATACCTGCACAGTCCTAGAGACAACTCATACCCAGACCTGACCAGCCTGCCATCCCCATATACCTGCACAGTCCTAGAGATACAACTCATACCCAGACCTGACCAGCCTGCCATCCCCATATACCTGCACAGTCCTAGAGATACAACTCATACCCAGACCTGACCTGCCTGCCATCCCCACATACCTGCACAGTCCTAGAGATACAATTCATACCCAGACCTGACCAGCCTGCCATCCCCATATACCTGCACAGTCCTAGAGACAACTCATACCCAGACCTGACCAGCCTGCCATCCCCATATACCTGCACAGTCCTAGAGATACAACTCATACCCAGACCTGACCAGCCTGCCATCCCCATATACCTGCACAGTCCTAGAGATACAACTCATACCCAGACCTGACCTGCCTGCCATCCCCACATACCTGCACAGTCCTAGAGATACAACTCATACCCAGACCTGACCAGCCTGCCATCCCCACATACCTGCACAGTCCTAGAGATACAACTCATACCCAGACCTGACCAGCCTGCCATCCCCATATACCTGCACAGTCCTAGAGACAACTCATACCCAGACCTGACCAGCCTGCCATCCCCATATACCTGCACAGTCCTAGAGATACAACTCATACCCAGACCTGACCAGCCTGCCATCCCCATACACCTGCACAGTCCTAGAGACAAATCATACCCAGACCTGACCAGCCTGCCATCCCCATATACCTGCACAGTCCTAGAGACAACTCATACCCAGACCTGACCAGCCTGCCATCCCCATATACCTGCACAGTCCTAGAGATACAACTCATACCCAGACCTGACCAGCCTGCCATCCCCATATACCTGCACAGTCCTAGCGATACAACTCATACCCAGACCTGACCAGCCTGCCATCCCCATATACCTGCACAGTCCTAGAGACAACTCATACCCAGACCTGACCAGCGTGCCATCCCCATATACCTGCACAGTCCTAGAGACAACTCATACCCAGACCTGACCAGCCTGCCATCCCCATATACCTGCACAGTCCTAGAGATACAACTCATACCCAGACCTGACCAGCCTGCCATCCCCATATACCTGCACAGTCCTAGCGATACAACTCATACCCAGACCTGACCAGCCTGCCATCCCCATATACCTGCACAGTCCTAGAGACACAACTCATACCCAGACCTGACCAGCCTGCCATCCCCATATACCTGCACAGTCCTAGAGACAACTCATACCCAGACCTGACCAGCCTGCCATCCCCATATACCTGCACAGTCCTAGAGACAACTCATACCCAGACCTGACCAGCCTGCCATCCCCATATACCTGCACAGTCCTAGAGATACAACTCATACCCAGACCTGACCAGCCTGCCATCCCCATATACCTGCACAGTCCTAGCGATACAACTCATACCCAGACCTGACCAGCCTGCCATCCCCATATACCTGCACAGTCCTAGAGACACAACTCATACCCAGACCTGACCAGCCTGCCATCCCCATATACCTGCACAGTCCTAGAGACAACTCATACCCAGACCTGACCAGCCTGCCATCCCCATATACCTGCACAGTCCTAGAGATACAACTCATACCCAGACCTGACCAGCCTGCCATCCCCATATACCTGCACAGTCCTAGAGATACAACTCATACCCAGACCTGACCAGCCTGCCATCCCCATATACCTGCACAGTCCTAGATACAACTCATACCCAGACCTGACCAGCCTGCCGTCCCCATATACCTGCACAGTCCTAGAGATACAACTCATACCCAGACCTGACCAGCCTGCCATCCCCATATACCTGCACAGTCCTAGAGATACAACTCATACCCAGACCTGACCAGCCTGCCATCCCCATATACCTGCACAGTCCTAGAGACACAACTCATACCCAGACCTGACCAGCCTGCCATCCCCATATACCTGCACAGTCCTAGAGACACAACTCATACCCAGACCTGACCAGCCTGCCATCCCCATATACCTGCACAGTCCTAGAGATACAGCTCATACCCAGACCTGACCAGCCTGCCATCCCCATATACCTGCACAGTCCTAGAGACAACTCATACCCAGACCTGACCAGCCTGCCATCCCCATATACCTGCACAGTCCTAGAGACACAACTCATACCCAGACCTGACCAGCCTGCCATCCCCATATACCTGCACAGTCCTAGAGATACAACTCATACCCAGACCTGACCAGCCTGTCATCCCCGTATACCTGCACAGTCCTAGAGATACAACTCATACCCAGACCTGACCAGCCTGCCATCCCCATATACCTGCACAGTCCTAGAGACACGACTCATACCCAGACCTGACCAGCCTGCCATCCCCATATACCTGCACAGTCCTAGAGATACAACTCATACCCAGACCTGACCAGCCTGCCATCCCCATATACCTGCACAGTCCTAGAGATACAACTCATACCCAGACCTGACCAGCCTGCCATCCCCATATACCTGCACAGTCCTAGAGACACGACTCATACCCAGACCTGACCAGCCTGCCATCCCCATATACCTGCACAGTCCTAGAGACACAACTCATACCCAGACCTGACCAGCCTGCCATCCCCATATACCTGCACAGTCCTAGAGACAACTCATACCCAGACCTGACCAGCCTGCCATCCCCATATACCTGCACAGTCCTAGAGATACAACTCATACCCAGACCTGACCAGCCTGCCATCCCCATATACCTGCACAGTCCTAGAGACAACTCATACCCAGACCTGACCAGCCTGCCATCCCCATATACCTGCACAGTCCTAGAGATACAACTCATACCCAGACCTGACCAGCCTGCCATCCCCATATACCTGCACAGTCCTAGAGATACAACTCATACCCAGACCTGACCAGCCTGCCATCCCCATATACCTGCACAGTCCTAGAGACACTACTCATACCCAGACCTGACCAGCCTGCCATCCCCATATACCTGCACAGTCCTAGAGACACCTCATACCCAGACCTGACCAGCCTGCCATCCCCATATACCTGCACAGTCCTAGAGACACAACTCATACCCAGACCTGACCAGCCTGCCATCCCCATATACCTGCACAGTCCTAGAGACACGACTCATACCCAGACCTGACCAGCCTGCCATCCCATATACCTGCACAGTCCTAGAGATACAACTCATACCCAGACCTGACCAGCCTGCCATCCCCATATACCTGCACAGTCCTAGAGACACAACTCATACCCAGACCTGACCAGCCTGCCATCCCCATATACCTGCACAGTCCTAGAGACAACTCATACCGAGACCTGACCAGCCTGCCATCCCCATATACCTGCACAGTCCTAGAGACAACTCATACCGAGACCTGACCAGCCTGCCATCCCCATATACCTGCACAGTCCTAGAGACAACTCATACCCAGACCTGACCAGCCTGCCATCCCCATATACCTGCACAGTCCTAGACACAACTCATACCCAGACCGGACCAGCCTGCCATCCCCATATACCTGCACAGTCCTAGAGACAAAACTCATACCCAGACCTGACCAGCCTGCCATCCCCATATACCTGCACAGTCCTAGAGACAACTCATACCCAGACCTGACCAGCCTGCCATCCCCGTATACCTGCACAGTCCTAGAGACACAACTCATACCCAGACCTGACCAGCCTGCCATCCCCATATACCTGCACTGTCCTAGAGATACAGCTCATACCCAGACCTGACCAGCCTGCCATCCCCATATACCTGCACAGTCCTAGAGATACAACTCATACCCAGACCTGACCAGCCTGCCATCCCCATATACCTGCACAGTCCTAGAGATACAACTCATACCCAGACCTGACCAGCCTGCCATCCCCATATACCTGCACAGTCCTAGAGACAACTCATACCCAGACCTGACCAGCCTGCCATCCCCATATACCTGCACAGTCCTAGAGACAACTCATACCCAGACCTGACCAGCCTGCCATCCCCATATACCTGCACAGTCCTAGAGACAACTCATACCCAGACCTGACCAGCCTGCCATCCCCGTATACCTGCACAGTCCTAGAGACACAACTCATACCCAGACCTGACCAGCCTGCCATCCCCATATACCTGCACTGTCCTAGAGATACAGCTCATACCCAGACCTGACCAGCCTGCCATCCCCATATACCTGCACAGTCCTAGAGATACAACTCATACCCAGACCTGACCAGCCTGCCATCCCCATATACCTGCACAGTCCTAGAGATACAACTCATACCCAGACCTGACCAGCCTGCCATCCCCATATACCTGCACAGTCCTATAGATACAACTCATACCCAGACCTGACCAGCCTGCCATCCCCATATACCTGCACAGTCCTAGAGACACGACTCATACCCAGACCTGACCAGCCTGTCATCACCATATACCTGCACAGTCCTAGAGATACAACTCATACCCAGACCTGACCAGCCTGCCATCCCCATATACCTGCACAGTCCTAGAGACACAACTCATACCCAGACCTGACCAGCCTGCCATCCCCATATACCTGTACTGTCCTAGAGACACAACTCATACCCAGACCTGACCAGCCTGCCATCCCCGTATACCTGCACAGTCCTAGAGACACAACTCATACCCAGACCTGACCAGCCTGCCATCCCCATATACCTGCACAGTCCTAGATACAACTCATACCCAGACCTGACCAGCCTGCCATCCCCATATACCTGCACAGTCCTAGAGATACAACTCATACCCAGACCTGACCAGCCTGCCATCCCCATATACCTGCACAGTCCTAGAGACAACTCATACCCAGACCTGACCAGCCTGCCATCCCCATATACCTGCACAGTCCTAGAGACACAACTCATACCCAGACCTGACCAGCCTGCCATCCCCATATACCTGCACAGTCCTAGAGACAACTCATACCCAGACCTGACCAGCCTGCCATCCCCATATACCTGCACAGTCCTAGAGATACAACTCATACCCAGACCTGACCAGCCTGCCATCCCCATATACCTGCACAGTCCTAGAGACACAAATCATACCCAGACCTGACCAGCCTGCCATCCCCATATACCTGCACAGTCCTAGAGACACAACTCATACCCAGACCTGACCAGCCTGCCATCCCCATATACCTGCACAGTCCTAAAGATACAACTCATACCCAGACCTGACCAGCCTGCCATCCCCATATACCTGCACAGTCCTAGAGACACGACTCATACCCAGACCTGACCAGCCTGCCATCCCCATACACCTGCACAGTCTTAGAGATACAACTCATACCCAGACCTGACCAGCCTTCCATCCCCATATACCTGCACAGTCCTAGAGACAACTCATACCCAGACCTGACCAGCCTGCCATCCCCATATACCTGCACAGTCCTAGAGATACAACTCATACCCAGACCTGACAAGCCTGCCATCCCCATATACCTGCACAGTCCTAGAGATACAACTCATACCCAGACCTGACCAGCCTGCCATCCCCATATACCTGCACAGTCCTAGAGATACAACTCATAGCCAGACCTGACCAGCCTGCCATCCACATATACCTGCACAGTCCTAGAGATACAACTCATACCCAGACCTGACCATCCTGCCATCCCCATATACCTGCACAGTCCTAGAGATACGACTCATACCCAGACCTGACCAGCCTGCCATCCCCGTATACCTGCACAGTCCTAGAGACACGACTCATACCCAGACCTGACCAGCCTGCCATCCCCATATACCTGCACAGCCCTAGAGACAACTCATACCCAGACCTGACCAGCCTGCCATCCCCATATACCTGCACAGTCCTAGAGATACAACTCATACCCAGACCTGACCAGCCTGCCATCCCCATATACCTGCACAGCCCTAGAGACACAACTCATACCCAGACCTGACCAGCCTGCCATCCCCATATACCTGCACAGTCCTAGAGACACAACTCATACCCAGACCTGACCAGCCTGCCATCCCCGTATACCTGCACAGTCCTAGAGACAACTCATACCCAGACCTGACCAGCCTGCCATCCCCATATACCTGCACAGTCCTAGAGACACGACTCATACCCAGACCTGACCAGCCTGCCATCCCCATATACCTGCACAGTCCTAGAGATACAACTCATACCCAGACCTGATCAGCCTGCCATCCCCATATACCTGCACAGTCCTAGAGATACAACTCATACCCAGACCTGACCAGCCTGCCATCCCCATATACCTGCACAGTCCTAGAGACACAACTCATACCCAGACCTGACCAGCCTGCCATCCCCTTATACCTGCACAGTCCTAGAGATACGACTCATACCCAGACCTGACCAGCCTTCCATCCCCGTATACCTGCACAGTCCTAGAGACACGACTCATACCCAGACCTGACCAGCCTGCCATCCCCATATACCTGCACAGTCCTAGAGATACAACTCATACCCAGACCTGACCAGCCTGCCATCCCCATATACCTGCACATTCCTAGAGAGACAACTCATACCCAGACCTGACCAGCCTGCCATCCCCATATACCTGCACAGTCCTAGAGACAACTCATACCCAGACCTGACCAGCCTGCCATCCCCATATACCTGCACAGTCCTAGAGACAACTCATACCGAGACATGACCAGCCTGCCATCCCCATATACCTGCACAGTCCTAGAGACACAACTCATACCCAGACCTGACCAGCCTGCCATCCCCATATACCTGCACAGTCCTAGAGATACAACTCATACCCAGACCTGACCAGCCTGCCATCCCCATATACCTGCACAGTCCTAGAGACAACTCATACCGAGACCTGACCAGCCTGCCATCCCCATATACCTGCACAGTCCTAGATACAACTCATACCCAGACCTGACCAGCCTGCCATCCCCATATACCTGCACAGTCCTAGATATACAACTCATACCCAGACCTGACCAGCCTGCCATCCCCATATACCTGCACAGTCCTAGAGATACAACTCATACCCAGACCTGACCAGCCTGCCATCCCCATATACCTGCACAGTCCTAGAGACAACTCATATCCAGACCTGACCAGCCTGCCTTCCCCATATACCTGCACAGTCCTAGATATACAACTCATACCCAGACCTGACCAGCCTGCCATCCCCATATACCTGCACAGCCCTAGAGACAACTCATACCCAGACCTGACCAGCCTGCCATCCCCATATACCTGCACAGTCCTAGAGATACAACTCATACCCAGACCTGACCAGCCTGCCATCCCCATATATCTGCACAGTCCTAGAGATACAACTCATACCCAGACCTGACCAGCCTGCCATCCCCATATACCTGCACAGTCCTAGAGACACAACTCATACCCAGACCTGACCAGCCTGCCATCCCCATATACCTGCACAGTCCTAGAGATACAACTCATAGCCAGACCTGACCAGCCTGCCATCCACATATACCTGCACAGTCCTAGAGATACAACTCATACCCAGACCTGACCATCCTGCCATCCCCATATACCTGCACAGTCCTAGAGATACGACTCATACCCAGACCTGACCAGCCTGCCATCCCCGTATACCTGCACAGTCCTAGAGACACGACTCATACCCAGACCTGACAAGCCTGCCATCCCCATATACCTGCACAGCCCTAGAGACAACTCATACCCAGACCTGACCAGCCTGCCATCCCCATATACCTGCACAGTCCTAGAGATACAACTCATACCCAGACCTGACCAGCCTGCCATCCCCATATATCTGCACAGTCCTAGAGATACAACTCATACCCAGACCTGACCAGCCTGCCATCCCCATATACCTGCACAGTCCTAGAGACACAACTCATACCCAGACCTGACCAGCCTGCCATCCCCATATACCTGCACAGTCCTAGAGATACAACTCATAGCCAGACCTGACCAGCCTGCCATCCACATATACCTGCACAGTCCTAGAGATACAACTCATACCCAGACCTGACCATCCTGCCATCCCCATATACCTGCACAGTCCTAGAGATACGACTCATACCCAGACCTGACCAGCCTGCCATCCCCATATACCTGCACAGCCCTAGAGACAACTCATACCCAGACCTGACCAGCCTGCCATCCCCATATACCTGCACAGTCCTAGAGACACAATTCATACCCAGACCTGACCAGCCTGCCATCCCCATATACCTGCACAGTCCTAGAGACAACTCATACCCAGACCTGACCAGCCTGCCATCCCCATATACCTGCACAGTCCTAGAGATACAACTCATACCCAGACCTGACCAGCCTGCCATCCCCATATACCTGCACAGTCCTAGAGACACAAATCATACCCAGACCTGACCAGCCTGCCATCCCCATATACCTGCACAGTCCTAGAGACACAACTCATACCCAGACCTGACCAGCCTGCCATCCCCATATACCTGCACAGTCCTAAAGATACAACTCATACCCAGACCTGACCAGCCTGCCATCCCCATATACCTGCACAGTCCTAGAGACACGACTCATACCCAGACCTGACCAGCCTGCCATCCCCATACACCTGCACAGTCTTAGAGATACAACTCATACCCAGACCTGACCAGCCTTCCATCCCCATATACCTGCACAGTCCTAGAGACAACTCATACCCAGACCTGACCAGCCTGCCATCCCCATATACCTGCACAGTCCTAGAGATACAACTCATACCCAGACCTGACAAGCCTGCCATCCCCATATACCTGCACAGTCCTAGAGATACAACTCATACCCAGACCTGACCAGCCTGCCATCCCCATATACCTGCACAGTCCTAGAGATACAACTCATAGCCAGACCTGACCAGCCTGCCATCCACATATACCTGCACAGTCCTAGAGATACAACTCATACCCAGACCTGACCATCCTGCCATCCCCATATACCTGCACAGTCCTAGAGATACGACTCATACCCAGACCTGACCAGCCTGCCATCCCCGTATACCTGCACAGTCCTAGAGACACGACTCATACCCAGACCTGACCAGCCTGCCATCCCCATATACCTGCACAGCCCTAGAGACAACTCATACCCAGACCTGACCAGCCTGCCATCCCCATATACCTGCACAGTCCTAGAGATACAACTCATACCCAGACCTGACCAGCCTGCCATCCCCATATACCTGCACAGCCCTAGAGACACAACTCATACCCAGACCTGACCAGCCTGCCATCCCCATATACCTGCACAGTCCTAGAGACACAACTCATACCCAGACCTGACCAGCCTGCCATCCCCGTATACCTGCACAGTCCTAGAGACAACTCATACCCAGACCTGACCAGCCTGCCATCCCCATATACCTGCACAGTCCTAGAGACACGACTCATACCCAGACCTGACCAGCCTGCCATCCCCATATACCTGCACAGTCCTAGAGATACAACTCATACCCAGACCTGATCAGCCTGCCATCCCCATATACCTGCACAGTCCTAGAGATACAACTCATACCCAGACCTGACCAGCCTGCCATCCCCATATACCTGCACAGTCCTAGAGACACAACTCATACCCAGACCTGACCAGCCTGCCATCCCCATATACCTGCACAGTCCTAGAGATACGACTCATACCCAGACCTGACCAGCCTGCCATCCCCATATACCTGCACAGTCCTAGAGACACGACTCATACCCAGACCTGACCAGCCTGCCATCCCCATATACCTGCACAGTCCTAGAGATACAACTCATACCCAGACCTGATCAGCCTGCCATCCCCATATACCTGCACAGTCCTAGAGATACAACTCATACCCAGACCTGACCAGCCTGCCATCCCCATATACCTGCACAGTCCTAGAGACACAACTCATACCCAGACCTGACCAGCCTGCCATCCCCATATACCTGCACAGTCCTAGAGATACGACTCATACCCAGACCTGACCAGCCTTCCATCCCCGTATACCTGCACAGTCCTAGAGACACGACTCATACCCAGACCTGACCAGCCTGCCATCCCCATATACCTGCACAGTCCTAGAGATACAACTCATACCCAGACCTGACCAGCCTGCCATCCCCATATACCTGCACATTCCTAGAGAGACAACTCATACCCAGACCTGACCAGCCTGCCATCCCCATATACCTGCACAGTCCTAGAGACAACTCATACCCAGACCTGACCAGCCTGCCATCCCCATATACCTGAACAGTCCTAGAGACAACTCATACCGAGACATGACCAGCCTGCCATCCCCATATACCTGCACAGTCCTAGAGACACAACTCATACCAAGACCTGACCAGCCTGCCATCCCCATATACCTGCACAGTCCTAGAGATACAACTCATACCCAGACCTGACCAGCCTGCCATCCCCATATACCTGCACAGTCCTAGAGACAACTCATACCGAGACCTGACCAGCCTGCCATCCCCATATACCTGCACAGTCCTAGATACAACTCATACCCAGACCTGACCAGCCTGCCATCCCCATATACCTGCACAGTCCTAGATATACAACTCATACCCAGACCTGAACAGCCTGCCATCCCCATATACCTGCACAGTCCTAGAGATACAACTCATACCCAGACCTGACCAGCCTGCCATCCCCATATACCTGCACAGTCCTAGAGACAACTCATATCCAGACCTGACCAGCCTGCCTTCCCCATATACCTGCACAGTCCTAGATATACAACTCATACCCAGACCTGACCAGCCTGCCATCCCCATATACCTGCACAGCCCTAGAGACAACTCATAGCCAGACCTGACCAGCCTGCCATCCCCATATATCTGCACAGTCCTAGAGATACAACTCATACCCAGACCTGACCAGCCTGCCATCCCCATATACCTGCACAGTCCTAGAGACACAACTCATACCCAGACCTGACCAGCCTGCCATCCCCATATACCTGCACAGTCCTAGAGACACAACTCATACCCAGACCTGACCAGCCTGCCATCCCCATATACCTGCACAGTCCTAGAGATACAACTCATACCCAGACCTGACCAGCCTGCCATCCCCATATACCTGCACAGTCCGAGAGACAACTCATACCCAGACCTGACCAGCCTGCCATCCCCATATACCTGCACAGTCCTAGAGACACCTCATACCCAGACCTGACCAGCCTGCCATCCCCATATACCTGCACAGTCCTAGAGATACAGCTCATACCCAGACCTGACCAGCCTGCCATCCCCATATACCTGCACAGTCCTAGATATACAACTCATACCCAGACCTGACCAGCCTGCCATCCCCATATACCTGCACAGTCCTAGAGATACAACTCATACCTAGACCTGACCAGCCTGCCATCCCCATATACCTGCACAGCCCTAGAGACAACTCATATCCAGACCTGACCAGCCTACCTTCCCCATATACCTGCACAGTCCTAGAGACAACTCATACCCAGACCTGACCAGCCTGCCATCCCCATATACCTGCACAGTCCTAGAAACACAACTCATACCCAGACCTGACCAGCCTGCCATCCCCATATACCTGCACAGTCCTAGAGATACAACTCATACCCAGACCTGACCAGCCTGCCAACCTCATATACCTGCACAGTCCTAGAGACAACTCATACCCAGACCTGACCAGCCTGCCATCCCCATATACCTGCACAGTCCTAGATACAACTCATACCCAGACCTGACCAGCCTGCCATCCCCATATACCTGCACAGTCCTAGAGATACAACTCATACCCAGACCTGACCAGCCTGCCATCCCCATATACCTGCACAGTCCTAGAGACACGACTCATACCCAGACCTAACCAGCCTGCCATCCCCATATACCTGCACAGTCCTAGAGACACAACTCATACCCAGACCTGACCAGCCTGCCATCCCCATATACCTGCACAGTCCTAGAGATACAACTCATACCCAGACCTGACCAGCCTGCCATCCCCGTATACCTGCACAGTCCTAGAGACACGACTCATACCCAGACCTGACCAGCCTGCCATCCCCATATACCTGCACAGTCCTAGAGATACAACTCATACCCAGACCTGACCAGCCTGCCATCCCCATATACCTGCACAGTCCTAGAGACAACTCATACCCAGACCTGACCAGCCTGCCATCCCCATATACCTGCACAGTCCTAGAGACAACTCATACCCAGACCTGACCAGCCTGCCATCCCCATATACCTGCACAGTCCTAGAGATACAACTCATACCCAGACCTGACCAGCCTGCCATCCCCGTATACCGGCACAGTCCTAGAGACAACTCATACCCAGACCTGACCAGCCTGCCATCCCCATATACCTGCACAGTCCTAGAGACAACTCATACCCAGACCTGACCAGCCTGCCATCCCCATATACCTGCACAGTCCTAGAGACACAACTCATACCCAGACCTGACCAGCCTGCCATCCCCATATACCTGCACAGTCCTAGAGACACAACTCATACCCAGACCTGACCAGCCTGCCATCCCCATATACCTGCACAGCCCTAGAGACACAACTCATACCCAGACCTGACCAGCCTGCCATCCCCATATACCTGCACAGTCCTAGAGACACCTCATACCCAGACCTGACCAGCCTGCCATCCCCATATACCTGCACAGTCCTAGAAATACAACTCATACCCAGACCTGACCAGCCTGCCATCCCCATATACCTGCACAGTCCTAGAGACACGACTCATACCCAGACCTGACCAGCCTGCCATCCCCATATACCTGCACAGTCCTAGAGATACAACTCATACCCAGACCTGACCAGCCTGCCATCCCCATATACCTGCACAGTCCTAGAGATACAACTCATACCCAGACCTGACCAGCGTGCCATCCCCATATACCTGCACAGTCCTAGAGATACAACTCATACCCAGACCTGACCAGCCTGCCATCCCCATATACCTGCACAGCCCTAGAGACAACTCATATCCAGACCTGACCAGCCTGCCATCCCCATATACCTGCACAGTCCTAGAGATACAACTCATACCCAGACCTGACCAGCCTGCCATCCCCATATACCTGCACAGTCCTAGAGACACAACTCATACCCAGACCTGACCAGCCTGCCATCCCCATATACCTGCACAGTCCTAGAGATACAACTCATACCCAGACCTGACCAGCCTGCCATCCCCATATACCTGCACAGTCCTAAAGATACAACTCATACCCAGACCTGACCAGCCTGCCATCCCCATATACCTGCACAGTCCTAGAGATACAACTCATACCCAGACCTGATCAGCCTGCCATCCCCATATACCTGCACAGTCCTAGAGACACGACTCATACCCAGACCTGACCAGCCTGCCATCCCCATATACCTGCACAGTCCTAGAGATACAACTCATACCCAGACCTGACCAGCCTGCCATCCCCATATACCTGCACAGTCCTAGAGATACAACTCATACCCAGACCTGACCAGCGTGCCATCCCCATATACCTGCACAGTCCTAGAGATACAACTCATACCCAGACCTGACCAGCCTGCCATCCCCATATACCTGCACAGCCCTAGAGACAACTCATATCCAGACCTGACCAGCCTGCCATCCCCATATACCTGCACAGCCCTAGAGACAACTCATATCCAGACCTGACCAGCCTGCCATCCCCATATACCTGCACAGTCCTAGAGACAACTCATACCCAGACCTGACCAGCCTGCCATCCCCATATACCTGCACAGTCCTAGAGACAACTCATACCCAGACCTGACCAGCCTGCCATCCCCATATACCTGCACAGTCCTAGAGATACAACTCATACCCAGACCTGACCAGCCTGCCATCCCCGTATACCGGCACAGTCCTAGAGACAACTCATACCCAGACCTGACCAGCCTGCCATCCCCATATACCTGCACAGTCCTAGAGACAACTCATACCCAGACCTGACCAGCCTGCCATCCCCATATACCTGCACAGTCCTAGAGACACAACTCATACCCAGACCTGACCAGCCTGCCATCCCCATATACCTGCACAGTCCTAGAGACACAACTCATACCCAGACCTGACCAGCCTGCCATCCCCATATACCTGCACAGCCCTAGAGACACAACTCATACCCAGACCTGACCAGCCTGCCATCCCCATATACCTGCACAGTCCTAGAGACACCTCATACCCAGACCTGACCAGCCTGCCATCCCCATATACCTGCACAGTCCTAGAAATACAACTCATACCCAGACCTGACCAGCCTGCCATCCCCATATACCTGCACAGTCCTAGAGACACGACTCATACCCAGACCTGACCAGCCTGCCATCCCCATATACCTGCACAGTCCTAGAGATACAACTCATACCCAGACCTGACCAGCCTGCCATCCCCATATACCTGCACAGTCCTAGAGATACAACTCATACCCAGACCTGACCAGCGTGCCATCCCCATATACCTGCACAGTCCTAGAGATACAACTCATACCCAGACCTGACCAGCCTGCCATCCCCATATACCTGCACAGCCCTAGAGACAACTCATATCCAGACCTGACCAGCCTGCCATCCCCATATACCTGCACAGCCCTAGAGACAACTCATATCCAGACCTGACCAGCCTGCCATCCCCATATACCTGCACAGTCCTAGAGACAACGCATACCCAGACCTGACCAGCCTGCCATCCCCATATACCTGCAAAGTCCTAGAGATACAACTCATACCCAGACCTGACCAGCCTGCCATCCCCATATACCTGCACAGTCCTAAAGATACAACTCATACCCAGACCTGACCAGCCTGCCATCCCCATATACCTGCACAGTCCTAGAGATACAACTCATACCCAGACCTGACCAGCCTGCCATCCCCATATACCTGCACAGTCCTAGAGACACAACTCATACCCAGACCTGACCAGCCTGCCATCCCCATATACCTGCACAGTCCTACAGACACAACTCATACCCAGACCTGACCAGCCTGCCATCCCCATATACCTGCACAGTCCTAGAGATACAACTCATACCCAGACCTGACCAGCCTGCCATCCCCATATACCTGCACAGTCCTAGAGACACAACTCATACCCAGACCTGACCAGCCTGCCATCCCCATATACCTGCACAGTCCTAGAGACAACTCATACCCAGACCTGACCAGCCTGCCATCCCCATATACCTGCACAGTCCTAGAGACACGACTCATACCCAGACCTGACCAGCCTGCCATCCCCATACACCTGCACAGTCTTAGAGATACAACTCATACCCAGACCTGACCAGCCTTCCATCCCCATATACCTGCACAGTCCTAGAGACACTACTCATACCCAGACCTGACCAGCCTGCCATCCCCATATACCTGCACAGTCCTAGAGATACAACTCATACCCAGACCTGACCAGCCTGCCATCCCCATACACCTGCACAGTCCTAGAGATACAACTCATACCCAGACCTGACCAGCCTGCCATCCCCATATACCTGCACAGTCCTAGAGACACAACTCATACCCAGACCTGACCAGCCTGCCATCCCCATATACCTGCACAGTCCTAGAAATAACTCATACCCAGACCTGACCAGCCTGCCATCCCCATATACCTGCACAGTCCTAGAGACACAACTCATACCCAGACCTGACCAGCCTGCCATCCCCATATACCTGCACAGTCCTAGAGATACAACTCATACCCAGACCTGACCAGCCTTCCATCCCCATATACCTGCACAGTCCTAGAGACAACTCATACCCAGACCTGACCAGCCTGCCATCCCCATATACCTGCACAGTCCTAGAGATACAACTCATACCCAGACCTGACCAGCCTGCCATCCCCATATACCTGCACAGTCCTAAAGATACAACTCATACCCAGACCTGACCAGCCTGCCATCCCCATATACCTGCACAGTCCTAGGAATACAACTCATACCCAGACCTGACCAGCCTGCCATCCCCATATACCTGCACAGTCCTAGAGACAACTCATACACAGACCTG
Organism: Anomaloglossus baeobatrachus; assembly: GCF_048569485.1. Taxonomy (NCBI): domain Eukaryota; kingdom Metazoa; phylum Chordata; class Amphibia; order Anura; family Aromobatidae; genus Anomaloglossus; species Anomaloglossus baeobatrachus. Next base: position 309,233,903 of record NC_134359.1, on the reverse strand, counting down.
ACCAGCCTGCCATCCCCATATACCTGCACAGTGCTAGAGATACAACTCATACCCAGACTTGACCAGCCTGCCATCCCCATATACCTGCACAGTCCTAGAGATACAACTCATACCCAGACCTGACCAGCCTGTCATCCACATATACCTGCACAGTCCTAGAGACACAACTCATACCCAGACCTTACCAGCCTGCCATCCCCATATACCTGCACAGTCCTAGAGACACAACTCATACCCAGACCTGACCAGCCTGCCATCCCCATATACCTGCACAGTCCTAGAGATACAACTCATACCCAGACCTGACCAGCCTGCCATCCCCATATACCTGCACAGTCCTAGAGAGACAACTCATACCCAGACCTGACCAGCCTGCCATCCCCATATACCTGCACAGTCCTAGAGAGACAACTCATACCCAGACCTGACCAGCCTGCCATCCCCATATACCTGCACAGTCCTAGAGACACAACTCATACCCAGACCTGACCAGCCTGCCTTCCCCGTATACCTGCACAGTCCTAGAGATACAACTCATACCCAGACCTGACCAGCCTGCCATCCCCATATACCTGCACAGTCCTAGAGATACAACTCACACCCAGACCTGACCAGCCTGTCATCCCCATATACCTGCACAGTCCTAGAGACACAACTCATACCCAGACCTGACCAGCCTGCCATCCCCATATACCTGCACAGTCCTAGAGACACAACTCATACCCAGACCTGACCAGCCTGCCATCCCCGTATACCTGCACAGTCCTAGAGATACAACTCATACCCAGACCTGACCAGCCTGCCATCCCCATATACCTGCACAGTCCTAGAGATACAACTCATACCCAGACCTGACCAGCCTGTCATCCCCATATACCTGCACAGTCCTAGAGACACAACTCATACCCAGACCTGACCAGCCTGCCATCCCCATATACCTGCACAGTCCTAGAGACACAACTCATACCCAGACCTGACCAGCCTGCCATCCCCATATACCTGCACAGTCCTAGAGACAACGCATACCCAGACCTGACCAGCCTGCCATCCCCATATACCTGCAAAGTCCTAGAGATACAACTCATACCCAGACCTGACCAGCCTGCCATCCCCATATACCTGCACAGTCCTAAAGATACAACTCATACCCAGACCTGACCAGCCTGCCATCCCCATATACCTGCACAGTCCTAGAGATACAACTCATACCCAGACCTGACCAGCCTGCCATCCCCATATACCTGCACAGTCCTAGAGACACAACTCATACCCAGACCTGACCAGCCTGCCATCCCCATATACCTGCACAGTCCTACAGACACAACTCATACCCAGACCTGACCAGCCTGCCATCCCCATATACCTGCACAGTCCTAGAGATACAACTCATACCCAGACCTGACCAGCCTGCCATCCCCATATACCTGCACAGTCCTAGAGACACAACTCATACCCAGACCTGACCAGCCTGCCATCCCCATATACCTGCACAGTCCTAGAGACAACTCATACCCAGACCTGACCAGCCTGCCATCCCCATATACCTGCACAGTCCTAGAGACACGACTCATACCCAGACCTGACCAGCCTGCCATCCCCATACACCTGCACAGTCTTAGAGATACAACTCATACCCAGACCTGACCAGCCTTCCATCCCCATATACCTGCACAGTCCTAGAGACACTACTCATACCCAGACCTGACCAGCCTGCCATCCCCATATACCTGCACAGTCCTAGAGATACAACTCATACCCAGACCTGACCAGCCTGCCATCCCCATACACCTGCACAGTCCTAGAGATACAACTCATACCCAGACCTGACCAGCCTGCCATCCCCATATACCTGCACAGTCCTAGAGACACAACTCATACCCAGACCTGACCAGCCTGCCATCCCCATATACCTGCACAGTCCTAGAAATAACTCATACCCAGACCTGACCAGCCTGCCATCCCCATATACCTGCACAGTCCTAGAGACACAACTCATACCCAGACCTGACCAGCCTGCCATCCCCATATACCTGCACAGTCCTAGAGATACAACTCATACCCAGACCTGACCAGCCTTCCATCCCCATATACCTGCACAGTCCTAGAGACAACTCATACCCAGACCTGACCAGCCTGCCATCCCCATATACCTGCACAGTCCTAGAGATACAACTCATACCCAGACCTGACCAGCCTGCCATCCCCATATACCTGCACAGTCCTAAAGATACAACTCATACCCAGACCTGACCAGCCTGCCATCCCCATATACCTGCACAGTCCTAGGAATACAACTCATACCCAGACCTGACCAGCCTGCCATCCCCATATACCTGCACAGTCCTAGAGACAACTCATACACAGACCTGACCAGCCTGCCATCCCCATATACCTGCACAGTGCTAGAGATACAACTCATACCCAGACTTGACCAGCCTGCCATCCCCATATACCTGCACAGTCCTAGAGATACAACTCATACCCAGACCTGACCAGCCTGCCATCCCCATATACCTGCACAGTCCTAGAGATACAACTCATACCCAGACCTGACCAGCCTGCCATCCCCATATACCTGCACAGCCCTAGCGATACAACTCATACCCAGACCTGACCAGCCTGCCATCCCCATATACCTGCACAGTCCTAGAGATACAACTCATACCCAGACCTGACCAGCCTGCCATCCCCATATACCTGCACAGTCCTAGAGATACAACTCATACCCAGACCTGACCAGCCTGCCATCCCCATATACCTGCACAGTCCTAGCGATACAACTCATACCCAGACCTGACCAGCCTGCCATCCCCATATACCTGCACAGTCCTAGAGATACAACTCATACCCAGACCTGACCAGCCTGTCATCCACATATACCTGCACAGTCCTAGAGACACAACTCATACCCAGACCTTACCAGCCTGCCATCCCCATATACCTGCACAGTCCTAGAGACACAACTCATACCCAGACCTGACCAGCCTGCCATCCCCATATACCTGCACAGTCCTAGAGATACAACTCATACCCAGACCTGACCAGCCTGCCATCCCCATATACCTGCACAGTCCTAGAGAGACAACTCATACCCAGACCTGACCAGCCTGCCATCCCCATATACCTGCACAGTCCTAGAGAGACAACTCATACCCAGACCTGACCAGCCTGCCATCCCCATATACCTGCACAGTCCTAGAGACACAACTCATACCCAGACCTGACCAGCCTGCCTTCCCCGTATACCTGCACAGTCCTAGAGATACAACTCATACCCAGACCTGACCAGCCTGCCATCCCCATATACCTGCACAGTCCTAGAGATACAACTCATACCCAGACCTGACCAGCCTGTCATCCCCATATACCTGCACAGTCCTAGAGACACAACTCATACCCAGACCTGACCAGCCTGCCATCCCCATATACCTGCACAGTCCTAGAGACACAACTCATACCCAGACCTGACCAGCCTGCCATCCCCGTATACCTGCACAGTCCTAGAGATACAACTCATACCCAGACCTGACCAGCCTGCCATCCCCATATACCTGCACAGTCCTAGAGATACAACTCATACCCAGACCTGACCAGCCTGTCATCCCCATATACCTGCACAGTCCTAGAGACACAACTCATACCCAGACCTGACCAGCCTGCCATCCCCATATACCTGCACAGTCCTAGAGACACAACTCATACCCAGACCTGACCAGCCTGCCATCCCCATATACCTGCACAGTCCTAGAGACACAACTCATACCCAGACCTGACCAGCCTGCCATCCCCATATACCTGCACAGTCCTAGAGATACAACTCATACCCAGACCTGACCAGCCTGCCATCGCCATATACCTGCACAGTCCTAGAGACAACTCATACCCAGACCTGACCAGCCTGCCAATCCCCATATACCTGCCCAGTCCTAGAGATACAACTCATACCCAGACCTGACCAGCCTGCCATCCCCGTATACCTGCACAGTCCTAGAGACAACTCATACCCAGACCAGACCAGCCTGCCATCCCCATATACCTGCACAGTCCTAGATACAACTCATACCCAGACCTGACCAGCCTGCCATCCCCATATACCTGCACAGTCCTAGAGATACAACTCTTACCCAGACCTGACCAGCCTGCCATCCCCATATACCTGCACAGTCCTAGAGATACAACTCATACCCAGACCTGACCAGCCTGCCATCCCCATATACCTGCACAGTCCTAGACACAACTCATACCCAGACCTGACCAGCCTGCCATCCCCATATACCTGCACAGTCCTAGAGATACAACTCATACCCAGACCTGACCAGCCTGCCATCCCCATATACCTGCACAGTCCTAGAGATACAACTCATACCCAGACCTGACCAGCCTGCCATCCCCATATACCTGCACAGTCCTAGAGACACAACTCATACCCAGACCTGACCAGCCTGCCATCCCCATATACCTGCACAGTCCTAGAGATACAACTCATACCCAGACCTGACCAGCCTGCCATCCCCGTATACCTGCACAGTCCTAGACACAACTCATACCCAGACCTGACCAGCCTGCCATCCCCATATACCTGCACAGTCCTAGAGATACAACTCATACCCAGACCTGACCAGCCTGCCATCCCCATATACCTGCACAGTCCTAGAGAGACAAATCATACCCAGACCTGACCAGCCTGCCATCCCCATATACCTGCACAGTCCTAGAGACAACTCATACCCAGACCTGACCAGCCTGCCATCCCCATATACCTGCACAGTCCTAGATACAACTAGTACCCAGACCTGACCAGCCTGCCATCCCCATATACCTGCACAGTCCTAAAGACACAACTCATACCCAGACCTGACCAGCCTGCCATCCCCATATACCTGCACAGTCCTAGAGACAACTCATATCCAGACCTGACCAGCCTGCCATCCCCATATACCTGCACAGTCCTAGAGACAACTCATACCCAGACCTGACCAGCCTGCCATCCCCATATACCTGCACAGTCCTAGAGACAACTCATACCCAGACCTGACCAGCCTGCCATCCCCATATACCTGCACAGTCCTAGAGATACAACTCATACCCAGACCTGACCAGCCTGCCATCCCCGTATACCGGCACAGTCCTAGAGACAACTCATACCCAGACCTGACCAGCCTGCCATCCCCATATACCTGCACAGTCCTAGAGACAACTCATACCCAGACCTGACCAGCCTGCCATCCCCATATACCTGCACAGTCCTAGAGACACAACTCATACCCAGACCTGACCAGCCTGCCATCCCCATATACCTGCACAGTCCTAGAGACACAACTCATACCCAGACCTGACCAGCCTGCCATCCCCATATACCTGCACAGCCCTAGAGACACAACTCATACCCAGACCTGACCAGCCTGCCATCCCCATATACCTGCACAGTCCTAGAGACACCTCATACCCAGACCTGACCAGCCTGCCATCCCCATATACCTGCACAGTCCTAGAAATACAACTCATACCCAGACCTGACCAGCCTGCCATCCCCATATACCTGCACAGTCCTAGAGACACGACTCATACCCAGACCTGACCAGCCTGCCATCCCCATATACCTGCACAGTCCTAGAGATACAGCTCATACCCAGACCTGACCAGCCTGCCATCCCCATATACCTGCACAGTCCTAGAGATACAACTCATACCCAGACCAGACCAGCGTGCCATCCCCATATACCTGCACAGTCCTAGAGATACAACTCATACCCAGACCTGACCAGCCTGCCATCCCCATATACCTGCACAGCCCTAGAGACAACTCATATCCAGACCTGACCAGCCTGCCATCCCCATATACCTGCACAGCCCTAGAGACAACTCATATCCAGACCTGACCAGCCTGCCATCCCCATATACCTGCACAGTCCTAGAGACAACGCATACCCAGACCTGACCAGCCTGCCATCCCCATATACCTGCACAGTCCTAGAGATACAACTCATACCCAGACCTGACCAGCCTGCCATCCCCATATACCTGCACAGTCCTAAAGATACAACTCATACCCAGACCTGACCAGCCTGCCATCCCCATATACCTGCACAGTCCTAGAGATACAACTCATACCCAGACCTGACCAGCCTGCCATCCCCATATACCTGCACAGTCCTAGAGACACAACTCATACCCAGACCTGACCAGCCTGCCATCCCCATATACCTGCACAGTCCTACAGACACAACTCATACCCAGACCTGACCAGCCTGCCATCCCCATATACCTGCACAGTCCTAGAGATACAACTCATACCCAGACCTGACCAGCCTGCCATCCCCATATACCTGCACAGTCCTAGAGACACAACTCATACCCAGACCTGACCAGCCTGCCATCCCCATATACCTGCACAGTCCTAGAGACAACTCATACCCAGACCTGACCAGCCTGCCATCCCCATATACCTGCACAGTCCTAGAGACACGACTCATACCCAGACCTGACCAGCCTGCCATCCCCATACACCTGCACAGTCTTAGAGATACAACTCATACCCAGACCTGACCAGCCTTCCATCCCCATATACCTGCACAGTCCTAGAGACACTACTCATACCCAGACCTGACCAGCCTGCCATCCCCATATACCTGCACAGTCCTAGAGATACAACTCATACCCAGACCTGACCAGCCTGCCATCCCCATACACCTGCACAGTCCTAGAGATACAACTCATACCCAGACCTGACCAGCCTGCCATCCCCATATACCTGCACAGTCCTAGAGACACAACTCATACCCAGACCTGACCAGCCTGCCATCCCCATATACCTGCACAGTCCTAGAAATAACTCATACCCAGACCTGACCAGCCTGCCATCCCCATATACCTGCACAGTCCTAGAGACACAACTCATACCCAGACCTGACCAGCCTGCCATCCCCATATACCTGCACAGTCCTAGAGATACAACTCATACCCAGACCTGACCAGCCTTCCATCCCCATATACCTGCACAGTCCTAGAGACAACTCATACCCAGACCTGACCAGCCTGCCATCCCCATATACCTGCACAGTCCTAGAGATACAACTCATACCCAGACCTGACCAGCCTGCCATCCCCATATACCTGCACAGTCCTAAAGATACAACTCATACCCAGACCTGACCAGCCTGCCATCCCCATATACCTGCACAGTCCTAGAGATACAACTCATACCCAGACCTGACCAGCCTGCCATCCCCATATACCTGCACAGTCCTAGAGACAACTCATACACAGACCTGACCAGCCTGCCATCCCCATATACCTGCACAGTGCTAGAGATACAACTCATACCCAGACTTGACCAGCCTGCCATCCCCATATACCTGCACAGTCCTAGAGATACAACTCATACCCAGACCTGACCAGCCTGTCATCCACATATACCTGCACAGTCCTAGAGACACAACTCATACCCAGACCTTACCAGCCTGCCATCCCCATATACCTGCACAGTCCTAGAGACACAACTCATACCCAGACCTGACCAGCCTGCCATCCCCATATACCTGCACAGTCCTAGAGATACAACTCATACCCAGACCTGACCAGCCTGCCATCCCCATATACCTGCACAGTCCTAGAGAGACAACTCATACCCAGACCTGACCAGCCTGCCATCCCCATATACCTGCACAGTCCTAGAGAGACAACTCATACCCAGACCTGACCAGCCTGCCATCCCCATATACCTGCACAGTCCTAGAGACACAACTCATACCCAGACCTGACCAGCCTGCCTTCCCCGTATACCTGCACAGTCCTAGAGATACAACTCATACCCAGACCTGACCAGCCTGCCATCCCCATATACCTGCACAGTCCTAGAGATACAACTCATACCCAGACCTGACCAGCCTGTCATCCCCATATACCTGCACAGTCCTAGAGACACAACTCATACCCAGACCTGACCAGCCTGCCATCCCCATATACCTGCACAGTCCTAGAGACACAACTCATACCCAGACCTGACCAGCCTGCCATCCCCGTATACCTGCACAGTCCTAGAGATACAACTCATACCCAGACCTGACCAGCCTGCCATCCCCATATACCTGCACAGTCCTAGAGACACAACTCATACCCAGACCTGACCAGCCTGCCATCCCCATATACCTGCACAGTCCTAGAGACACAACTCATACCCAGACCTGACCAGCCTGCCATCCCCATATACCTGCACAGTCCTAGAGATACAACTCATACCCAGACCTGACCAGCCTGCCATCGCCATATACCTGCACAGTCCTAGAGACAACTCATACCCAGACCTGACCAGCCTGCCAATCCCCATATACCTGCCCAGTCCTAGAGATACAACTCATACCCAGACCTGACCAGCCTGCCATCCCCGTATACCTGCACAGTCCTAGAGACAACTCATACCCAGACCAGACCAGCCTGCCATCCCCATATACCTGCACAGTCCTAGATACAACTCATACCCAGACCTGACCAGCCTGCCATCCCCATATACCTGCACAGTCCTAGATACAACTCATACCCAGACCTGACCAGCCTGCCATCCCCATATACCTGCACAGTCCTAGAGACACAACTCATACCCAGACCTGAGCAGCCTGCCATCCCCATATACCTGCACAGTCCTAGAGATACAACTCTTACCCAGACCTGACCAGCCTGCCATCCCCATATACCTGCACAGTCCTAGAGATACAACTCATACCCAGACCTGACCAGCCTGCCATCCCCATATACCTGCACAGTCCTAGACACAACTCATACCCAGACCTGACCAGCCTGCCATCCCCATATACCTGCACAGTCCTAGAGATACAACTCATACCCAGACCTGACCAGCCTGCCATCCCCATATACCTGCACAGTCCTAGAGATACAACTCATACCCAGACCTGACCAGCCTGCCATCCCCATATACCTGCACAGTCCTAGAGACACAACTCATACCCAGACCTGACCAGCCTGCCATCCCCATATACCTGCACAGTCCTAGAGATACAACTCATACCCAGACCTGACCAGCCTGCCATCCCCGTATACCTGCACAGTCCTAGACACAACTCATACCCAGACCTGACCAGCCTGCCATCCCCATATACCTGCACAGTCCTAGAGATACAACTCATACCCAGACCTGACCAGCCTGCCATCCCCATATACCTGCACAGTCCTAGAGAGACAAATCATACCCAGACCTGACCAGCCTGCCATCCCCATATACCTGCACAGTCCTAGAGACAACTCATACCCAGACCTGACCAGCCTGCCATCCCCATATACCTGCACAGTCCTAGATACAACTCATACCCAGACCTGACCAGCCTGCCATCCCCATATACCTGCACAGTCCTAGAGACACAACTCATACCCAGACCTGACCAGCCTGCCATCCCCATATACCTGCACAGTCCTAGAGACAACTCATACCCAGACCTGACCAGCCTGCCATCCCCATATACATGCACAGTCCTAGATACAACTCATACCCAGACCTGACCAGCCTGCCATCCCCATATACCTGCACAGTCCTAGAGACACAACTCATACCCAGACCTGACCAGCCTGCCATCCCCATATACCTGCACAGTCCTATATACAACTCATACCCAGACCTGACCAGCCTGCCATCCCCATATACCTGCACAGCCCTAGAGACACAACTCATACCCAGACCTGACCAGCCTGCCATCCCCATATACCTGCACAGTCCTAGAAACAACTCATACCCAGACCTGACCAGCCTGCCATCCCCATATACCTGCACAGTCCTAGAGACACAACTCATACCCAGACCTGACCAGCCTGCCATCCCCATATACCTGCACAGTCCTAGAGACACTACTCATACCCAGACCTGACCAGCCTGCCATCCCCATACACCTGCACAGTCCTAGAGATACAACTCATACCCAGACCTGACCAGCCTGCCATCCCCATATACCTGCACAGTCCTAGAGACACAACTCATACCCAGACCTGACCAGCCTGCCATCCCCATATACCTGCACAGTCCTAGAGATACAACTCATACCCAGACCTGACCAGCCTGCCATCCCCATACACCTGCACAGTCCTAGAGATACAACTCATACCCAGACCTGACCAGCCTGCCATCCCCATATACCTGCACAGTCCTAGAGACACAACTCATACCCAGACCTGACCAGCCTGCCATCCCCATATACCTGCACAGTCCTAGAAATAACTCATACCCAGACCTGACCAGCCTGCCATCCCCATATACCTGCACAGTCCTAGAGACACAACTCATACCCAGACCTGACCAGCCTGCCATCCCCATATACCTGCACAGTCCTAGAGATACAACTCATACCCAGACCTGACCAGCCTTCCATCCCCATATACCTGCACAGTCCTAGAGACAACTCATACCCAGACCTGACCAGCCTGCCATCCCCATATACCTGCACAGTCCTAGAGATACAACTCATACCCAGACCTGACCAGCCTGCCATCCCCATATACCTGCACAGTCCTAAAGATACAACTCATACCCAGACCTGACCAGCCTGCCATCCCCATATACCTGCACAGTCCTAGAGATACAACTCATACCCAGACCTGACCAGCCTGCCATCCCCATATACCTGCACAGTCCTAGAGACAACTCATACACAGACCTGACCAGCCTGCCATCCCCATATACCTGCACAGTGCTAGAGATACAACTCATACCCAGACTTGACCAGCCTGCCATCCCCATATACCTGCACAGTCCTAGAGATACAACTCATACCCAGACCTGACCAGCCTGTCATCCACATATACCTGCACAGTCCTAGAGACACAACTCATACCCAGACCTTACCAGCCTGCCATCCCCATATACCTGCACAGTCCTAGAGACACAACTCATACCCAGACCTGACCAGCCTGCCATCCCCATATACCTGCACAGTCCTAGAGATACAACTCATACCCAGACCTGACCAGCCTGCCATCCCCATATACCTGCACAGTCCTAGAGAGACAACTCATACCCAGACCTGACCAGCCTGCCATCCCCATATACCTGCACAGTCCTAGAGAGACAACTCATACCCAGACCTGACCAGCCTGCCATCCCCATATACCTGCACAGTCCTAGAGACACAACTCATACCCAGACCTGACCAGCCTGCCTTCCCCGTATACCTGCACAGTCCTAGAGATACAACTCATACCCAGACCTGACCAGCCTGCCATCCCCATATACCTGCACAGTCCTAGAGATACAACTCATACCCAGACCTGACCAGCCTGTCATCCCCATATACCTGCACAGTCCTAGAGACACAACTCATACCCAGACCTGACCAGCCTGCCATCCCCATATACCTGCACAGTCCTAGAGACACAACTCATACCCAGACCTGACCAGCCTGCCATCCCCGTATACCTGCACAGTCCTAGAGATACAACTCATACCCAGACCTGACCAGCCTGCCATCCCCATATACCTGCACAGTCCTAGAGATACAACTCATACCCAGACCTGACCAGCCTGTCATCCCCATATACCTGCACAGTCCTAGAGACACAACTCATACCCAGACCTGACCAGCCTGCCATCCCCATATACCTGCACAGTCCTAGAGACACAACTCATACCCAGACCTGACCAGCCTGCCATCCCCATATACCTGCACAGTCCTAGAGACACAACTCATACCCAGACCTGACCAGCCTGCCATCCCCATATACCTGCACAGTCCTAGAGATACAACTCATACCCAGACCTGACCAGCCTGCCATCGCCATATACCTGCACAGTCCTAGAGACAACTCATACCCAGACCTGACCAGCCTGCCAATCCCCATATACCTGCCCAGTCCTAGAGATACAACTCATACCCAGACCTGACCAGCCTGCCATCCCCGTATACCTGCACAGTCCTAGAGACAACTCATACCCAGACCAGACCAGCCTGCCATCCCCATATACCTGCACAGTCCTAGATACAACTCATACCCAGACCTGACCAGCCTGCCATCCCCATATACCTGCACAGTCCTAGAGATACAACTCTTACCCAGACCTGACCAGCCTGCCATCCCCATATACCTGCACAGTCCTAGAGATACAACTCATACCCAGACCTGACCAGCCTGCCATCCCCATATACCTGCACAGTCCTAGACACAACTCATACCCAGACCTGACCAGCCTGCCATCCCCATATACCTGCACAGTCCTAGAGATACAACTCATACCCAGACCTGACCAGCCTGCCATCCCCATATACCTGCACAGTCCTAGAGATACAACTCATACCCAGACCTGACCAGCCTGCCATCCCCATATACCTGCACAGTCCTAGAGACACAACTCATACCCAGACCTGACCAGCCTGCCATCCCCATATACCTGCACAGTCCTAGAGATACAACTCATACCCAGACCTGACCAGCCTGCCATCCCCGTATACCTGCACAGTCCTAGACACAACTCATACCCAGACCTGACCAGCCTGCCATCCCCATATACCTGCACAGTCCTAGAGATACAACTCATACCCAGACCTGACCAGCCTGCCATCCCCATATACCTGCACAGTCCTAGAGACACAACTCATACCCAGACCTGACCAGCCTGCCATCCCCATATACCTGCACAGTCCTAGAGATACAACTCATACCCAGACCTGACCAGCCTGCCATCCCCATATACCTGCACAGTCCTAGAGAGACAAATCATACCCAGACCTGACCAGCCTGCCATCCCCATATACCTGCACAGTCCTAGAGACAACTCATACCCAGACCTGACCAGCCTGCCATCCCCATATACCTGCACAGTCCTAGATACAACTCATACCCAGACCTGACCAGCCTGCCATCCCCATATACCTGCACAGTCCTAGAGACACAACTCATACCCAGACCTGACCAGCCTGCCATCCCCATATACCTGCACAGTCCTAGAGACAACTCATACCCAGACCTGACCAGCCTGCCATCCCCATATACATGCACAGTCCTAGATACAACTCATACCCAGACCTGACCAGCCTGCCATCCCCATATACCTGCACAGTCCTAGAGACACAACTCATACCCAGACCTGACCAGCCTGCCATCCCCATATACCTGCACAGTCCTATATACAACTCATACCCAGACCTGACCAGCCTGCCATCCCCATATACCTGCACAGCCCTAGAGACACAACTCATACCCAGACCTGACCAGCCTGCCATCCCCATATACCTGCACAGTCCTAGAAACAACTCATACCCAGACCTGACCAGCCTGCCATCCCCATATACCTGCACAGTCCTAGAGACACAACTCATACCCAGACCTGACCAGCCTGCCATCCCCATATACCTGCACAGTCCTAGAGACACTACTCATACCCAGACCTGACCAGCCTGCCATCCCCATATACCTGCACAGTCCTAGAGACAACTCATACCCAGACCTGACCAGCCTGCCATCCCCATATACCTGCACAGTCCTAGATACAACTCATACCCAGACCTGACCAGCCTGCCATCCCCATATACCTGCACAGTCCTAGAGACACAACTCATACCCAGACCTGACCAGCCTGCCATCCCCATATACCTGCACAGTCCTAGAGACAACTCATACCCAGACCTGACCAGCCTGCCATCCCCATATACCTGCACAGTCCTAGATACAACTCATACCCAGACCTGACCAGCCTGCCATCCCCATATACCTGCACAGTCCTAGAGACACAACTCATACCCAGACCTGACCAGCCTGCCATCCCCATATACCTGCACAGTCCTAGATACAACTCATACCCAGACCTGACCAGCCTGCCATCCCCATATACCTGCACAGCCCTAGAGACACAACTCATACCCAGACCTGACCAGCCTGCCATCCCCATATACCTGCACAGTCCTAGAAACAACTCATACCCAGACCTGACCAGCCTGCCATCCCCATATACCTGCACAGTCCTAGAGACACAACTCATACCCAGACCTGACCAGCCTGCCATCCCCATATACCTGCACAGTCCTAGAGATACAACTCATACCCAGATCTGACCAGCCTGCCATCCCCATATACCTGCACAGTCCTAGAGACACAACTCATACCCAGACCTGACCAGCCTGCCATCCCCATATACCTGCACAGTCCTAGAGATACAACTCATACCCAGATCTGACCAGCCTGCCATCCCCATATACCTGCACAGTCCTAGAGACACTACTCATACCCCAGACCTGACCAGCCTGCCATCCCCGTATACCTGCACAGTCCTAGATACAACTCATACCCAGACCTGACCAGCCTGCCATCCCCATATACCTGCACAGTCCTAGAGACACCTCATACCCAGACCTGATCAGCCTGCCATCCCCATATACCTGCACAGTACTAGAGACACAACTCATACCCAGACCTGACAAGCCTGCCATCCCCATATACCTGCACAGTCCTAGAGATACAACTCATACCCAGACCTGACCAGCCTGCCATCCCCATATACCTGCACAGTCCTAGAGACACAACTCATACCCAGACCTGACCAGCCTGCCATCCCCATATACCTGCACAGTCCTAGAGATACAACTCATACCCAGACCTGACCAGCCTGCCATCCCCATATACCTGCACTGTCCTAGAGATACAACTCATACCCAGACCTGACCAGCCTGCCATCCCCATATACCTGCACAGTCCTAGAGACACAACTCATACCCAGACCTGACCAGCCTGCCATCCCCATATACCTGCACAGTCCTAGAGACAACTCATACCCAGACCTGACCAGCCTGCCATCCCCATATACCTGCACAGTCCTAGAGACACAACTCATACCCAGACCTGACCAGCCTGCCATCCCCATATACCTGCACAGTCCTAGAGACACAACTCATACCGAGACCTGACCAGCCTGCCATCCCCGTATACCTGCACAGTCCTAGAGATACAACTCATACCCAGACCTGACCAGCCTGCCATCCCCATATACCTGCACAGTCCTAGATACAACTCATACCCAGACCTGACCAGCCTGCCATCCCCATATACCTGCACAGTCCTAGAGACACAACTCATACCCAGACCTGACCAGCCTGCCATCCCCATATACCTGCACAGTCCTAGAGACAACTCATACCCAGACCTGACCAGCCTGCCATCCCCATATACCTGCACAGTCCTAGAGATACAACTCATACCCAGACCTGACCAGCCTGCCATCCCCATATACCTGCACAGTCCAAGAGACACAAATCATACCCAGACCTGACCAGCCTGCCATCCCCATATACCTGCACAGTCCTAGAGACACAAATCATACCCAGACCTGACCAGTTTGTCATCCCCATATACCTGCAGATTCCTAGAAATACAACTCATACCCAGACCTGACCAGCCTGCCATCCCCATATACCTGCAGAGTCCTAGAAACACAACTCATACCCAGACCTGACCAGCCTGCCATCCCCATATACCTGCACAGTCCTAGATACAACTCATACCCAGACCTGACCAGCCTGCCATCCCCATATACCTGCACAGTCCTAGAGATAACTCATACCCAGACCTGAGCAGCCTGCCATCCACATATACCTGCACAGTCCTAGAGATACAACTCATACCCAGACCTGACCAGCCTGCCATCCCCATATACCTGCACAGTCCTAGAGACACAACTCATACCCAGACCTGACCAGCCTGCCATCCCCATATACCTGCACAGTCCTAGAGATACAACTCATACCCAGACCTGACCAGCCTGCCATCCCCATATACCTGCACAGTCCTAGAGATACAACTCATACCCAGACCTGACCAGCCTGCCATCCCCATATACCTGCACAGTCCTAGAGACAACTCATACCCAGAATGACCAGCCTGCCATCCCCATATACCTGTACAGTCCTAGAGACAACTCATACCCAGAATGACCAGCCTGCCATCCCCATATACCTGCACAGTCCTAGAGATACAACTCATACCCAGACCTGACCAGCCCTGCCATCCCCATATACCTGCACAGTCCTAGAGACACAACTCATACCCAGACCTGACCAGCCTGCCATCCCCATATACCTGCACAGTCCTAGAGACAACTCATACCCAGACCTGACCAGCCTGCCATCCCCATATACCTGCACAGTCCTAGAGACAACTCATACCTAGACCTGACCAGCCTGCCATCCCCATATACCTGCACAGTCCTAGAGACAACTCATACCCAGACCTGACCAGCCTGCCATCCCCATATACCTGCACAGTCCTAGAGACAACTCATACCCAGACCTGACCAGCCTGCCATCCCCGTTATACCTGCACAGTCCTAGAGACAACTCATACCCAGACCTGACCAGCCTGCCATCCCCATATACCTGCACAGTCCTAGAGACACAACTCATACCCAGACCTGACCAGCCTGCCATCCCCATATACCTGCACAGTCCTAGACACAACTCATACCCAGACCTGACCAGCCTGCCATCCCCATATACCTGCACAGTCCTAGAGATACAACTCATACCCAGACCTGACCAGCCTGCCATCCCCATATACCTGCACAGTCCTAGAGACAACTCATACCCAGACCTGACCAGCCTGCCATCCCCATATACCTGCACAGTCCTAGAGACAACTCATACCCAGACCTGACCAGCCTGCCATCCCCATATACCTGCACAGCCCTAGAGACAACTCATACCCAGACCTGACCAGCCTGCCATCCCCATATACCTGCACAGTCCTAGATACAACTCATACCCAGACCTGACCAGCCTGCCATCCCCATATACCTGCACAGTCCTAGAGACACAACTCATACCCAGACCTGACCAGCCTGCCATCCCCATATACCTGCACAGCCCTAGAGACAACTCATACCCAGACCTGACCAGCCTGCCATCCCCATATACCTGCACAGTCCTAGAGACAACTCATACCCAGACCTGACCAGCCTGCCATCCCCATATACCTGCACAGTCCTAGAAATACAACTCATACCCAGACCTGACCAGCCTGCCATCCCCATATACCTGCACAGTCCTAGAGACACAACTCATACCCAGACCTGACCAGCCTGCCATCCCCATATACCTGCACAGTCCTAGAGACACAACTCATACCCAGACCTGACCAGCCTGCCATCCCCATATACCTGCACAGTCCTAGAGATACAACTCATACCAGACCTGACCAGCCTGCCATCCCCGTATACCTGCACAGTCCTAGACACAACTCATACCCAGACCTGACCAGCCTGCCATCCCCATATACCTGCACAGTCCTAGAGATACAACTCATACCCAGACCTGACCAGCCTGCCATCCCCATATACCTGCACAGTCCTAGAGAGACAAATCATACCCAGACCTGACCAGCCTGCCATCCCCATATACCTGCACAGTCCTAGAGACAACTCATACCCAGACCTGACCAGCCTGCCATCCCCATATACCTGCACAGTCCTAGATACAACTCATACCCAGACCTGACCAGCCTGCCATCCCCATATACCTGCACAGTCCTAGAGACACAACTCATACCCAGACCTGACCAGCCTGCCATCCCCATATACCTGCACAGTCCTATATACAACTCATACCCAGACCTGACCAGCCTGCCATCCCCATATACCTGCACAGCCCTAGAGACACAACTCATACCCAGACCTGACCAGCCTGCCATCCCCATATACCTGCACAGTCCTAGAAACAACTCATACCCAGACCTGACCAGCCTGCCATCCCCATATACCTGCACAGTCCTAGAGACACAACTCATACCCAGACCTGACCAGCCTGCCATCCCCATATACCTGCACAGTCCTAGAGACACTACTCATACCCAGACCTGACCAGCCTGCCATCCCCATATACCTGCACAGTCCTAGAGACAACTCATACCCAGACCTGACCAGCCTGCCATCCCCATATACCTGCACAGTCCTAGATACAACTCATACCCAGACCTGACCAGCCTGCCATCCCCATATACCTGCACAGTCCTAGAGACACAACTCATACCCAGACCTGACCAGCCTGCCATCCCCATATACCTGCACAGTCCTAGATACAACTCATACCCAGACCTGACCAGCCTGCCATCCCCATATACCTGCACAGCCCTAGAGACACAACTCATACCCAGACCTGACCAGCCTGCCATCCCCATATACCTGCACAGTCCTAGAAACAACTCATACCCAGACCTGACCAGCCTGCCATCCCCGTATACCTGCACAGTCCTAGAGACACAACTCATACCCAGACCTGACCAGCCTGCCATCCCCATATACCTGCACAGTCCTAGAGATACAACTCATACCCAGATCTGACCAGCCTGCCATCCCCATATACCTGCACAGTCCTAGAGACACTACTCATACCCAGACCTGACCAGCCTGCCATCCCCGTATACCTGCACAGTCCTAGATACAACTCATACCCAGACCTGACCAGCCTGCCATCCCCATATACCTGCACAGTCCTAGAGACACCTCATACCCAGACCTGACCAGCCTGCCATCCCCATATACCTGCACAGTACTAGAGACACAACTCATACCCAGACCTGACAAGCCTGCCATCCCCATATACCTGCACAGTCCTAGAGATACAACTCATACCCAGACCTGACCAGCCTGCCATCCCCATATACCTGCACAGTCCTAGAGACACAACTCATACCCAGACCTGACCAGCCTGCCATCCCCATATACCTGCACAGTCCTAGAGATACAACTCATACCCAGACCTGACCAGCCTGCCATCCCCATATACCTGCACTGTCCTAGAGATACAACTCATACCCAGACCTGACCAGCCTGCCATCCCATATACCTGCACAGTCCTAGAGACACAACTCATACCCAGACCTGACCAGCCTGCCATCCCCATATACCTGCACAGTCCTAGAGACAACTCATACCCAGACCTGACCAGCCTGCCATCCCCATATACCTGCACAGTCCTAGAGACACAACTCATACCCAGACCTGACCAGCCTGCCATCCCCATATACCTGCACAGTCCTAGAGACACAACTCATACCCAGACCTGACCAGCCTGCCATCCCCATATACCTGCACAGTCCTAGAGACAACTCATACCCAGACCTGACCAGCCTGCCATCCCCATATACCTGCACAGTGCTAGAGATACAACTCATACCCAGACTTGACCAGCCTGCCATCCCCATATACCTGCACAGTCCTAGAGATACAACTCATACCCAGACCTGACCAGCCTGCCATCCCCATATACCTGCACAGTCCTAGAGACACAACTCATACCCAGACCTGACCAGCCTGCCATCCCCATATACCTGCACAGTCCTAGAGACACAACTCATACCCAGACCTGACCAGCCTGCCATCCCCATATACCTGCACAGTCCTAGAGACAACTCATACCCAGACCTGACCAGCCTGCCATCCCCATATACCTGCACAGTCCTAGAGACACAACTCATACCCAGACCTGACCAGCCTGCCATCCCCATATACCTGCACAGTCCTAGAGACACAACTCATACCCAGACCTGACCAGCCTGCCATCCCCATATACCTGCACAGTCCTAGAGACAACTCATACCCAGACCTGACCAGCCTGCCATCCCCATATACCTGCACAGTGCTAGAGATACAACTCATACCCAGACTTGACCAGCCTGCCATCCCCATATACCTGCACAGTCCTAGAGATACAACTCATACCCAGACCTGACCAGCCTGTCATCCACATATACCTGCACAGTCCTAGAGACACAACTCATACCCAGACCTTACCAGCCTGCCATCCCCATATACCTGCACAGTCCTAGAGACACAACTCATACCCAGACCTGACCAGCCTGCCATCCCCATATACCTGCACAGTCCTAGAGATACAACTCATACCCAGACCTGACCAGCCTGCCATCCCCATATACCTGCACAGTCCTAGAGAGACAACTCATACCCAGACCTGACCAGCCTGCCATCCCCATATACCTGCACAGTCCTAGAGAGACAACTCATACCCAGACCTGACCAGCCTGCCATCCCCATATACCTGCACAGTCCTAGAGACACAACTCATACCCAGACCTGACCAGCCTGCCTTCCCCGTATACCTGCACAGTCCTAGAGATACAACTCATACCCAGACCTGACCAGCCTGCCATCCCCATATACCTGCACAGTCCTAGAGATACAACTCATACCCAGACCTGACCAGCCTGTCATCCCCATATACCTGCACAGTCCTAGAGACACAACTCATACCCAGACCTGACCAGCCTGCCATCCCCATATACCTGCACAGTCCTAGAGACACAACTCATACCCAGACCTGACCAGCCTGCCATCCCCGTATACCTGCACAGTCCTAGAGATACAACTCATACCCAGACCTGACCAGCCTGCCATCCCCATATACCTGCACAGTCCTAGAGATACAACTCATACCCAGACCTGACCAGCCTGTCATCCCCATATACCTGCACAGTCCTAGAGACACAACTCATACCCAGACCTGACCAGCCTGCCATCCCCATATACCTGCACAGTCCTAGAGACACAACTCATACCCAGACCTGACCAGCCTGCCATCCCCATATACCTGCACAGTCCTAGAGACACAACTCATACCCAGACCTGACCAGCCTGCCATCCCCATATACCTGCACAGTCCTAGAGATACAACTCATACCCAGACCTGACCAGCCTGCCATCGCCATATACCTGCACAGTCCTAGAGACAACTCATACCCAGACCTGACCAGCCTGCCAATCCCCATATACCTGCCCAGTCCTAGAGATACAACTCATACCCAGACCTGACCAGCCTGCCATCCCCGTATACCTGCACAGTCCTAGAGACAACTCATACCCAGACCAGACCAGCCTGCCATCCCCATATACCTGCACAGTCCTAGATACAACTCATACCCAGACCTGACCAGCCTGCCATCCCCATATACCTGCACAGTCCTAGAGATACAACTCTTACCCAGACCTGACCAGCCTGCCATCCCCATATACCTGCACAGTCCTAGAGATACAACTCATACCCAGACCTGACCAGCCTGCCATCCCCATATACCTGCACAGTCCTAGACACAACTCATACCCAGACCTGACCAGCCTGCCATCCCCATATACCTGCACAGTCCTAGAGATACAACTCATACCCAGACCTGACCAGCCTGCCATCCCCATATACCTGCACAGTCCTAGAGATACAACTCATACCCAGACCTGACCAGCCTGCCATCCCCATATACCTGCACAGTCCTAGAGACACAACTCAAACCCAGACCTGACCAGCCTGCCATCCCCATATACCTGCACAGTCCTAGAGACAACTCATACCCAGACCTGACCAGCCTGCCATCCCCATATACATGCACAGTCCTAGATACAACTCATACCCAGACCTGACCAGCCTGCCATCCCCATATACCTGCACAGTCCTAGAGACACAACTCATACCCAGACCTGACCAGCCTGCCATCCCCATATACCTGCACAGTCCTATATACAACTCATACCCAGACCTGACCAGCCTGCCATCCCCATATACCTGCACAGCCCTAGAGACACAACTCATACCCAGACCTGACCAGCCTGCCATCCCCATATACCTGCACAGTCCTAGAAACAACTCATACCCAGACCTGACCAGCCTGCCATCCCCATATACCTGCACAGTCCTAGAGACACAACTCATACCCAGACCTGACCAGCCTGCCATCCCCATATACCTGCACAGTCCTAGAGACACTACTCATACCCAGACCTGACCAGCCTGCCATCCCCATATACCTGCACAGTCCTAGAGACAACTCATACCCAGACCTGACCAGCCTGCCATCCCCATATACCTGCACAGTCCTAGATACAACTCATACCCAGACCTGACCAGCCTGCCATCCCCATATACCTGCACAGTCCTAGAGACACAACTCATACCCAGACCTGACCAGCCTGCCATCCCCATATACCTGCACAGTCCTAGAGACAACTCATACCCAGACCTGACCAGCCTGCCATCCCCATATACCTGCACAGTCCTAGATACAACTCATACCCAGACCTGACCAGCCTGCCATCCCCATATACCTGCACAGTCCTAGAGACACAACTCATACCCAGACCTGACCAGCCTGCCATCCCCATATACCTGCACAGTCCTAGATACAACTCATACCCAGACCTGACCAGCCTGCCATCCCCATATACCTGCACAGTCCTAGAGACACAACTCATACCCAGACCTGACCAGCCTGCCATCCCCATATACCTGCACAGCCCTAGAGACACAACTCATACCCAGACCTGACCAGCCTGCCATCCCCATATACCTGCACAGTCCTAGAAACAACTCATACCCAGACCTGACCAGCCTGCCATCCCCATATACCTGCACAGTCCTAGAGACACAACTCATACCCAGACCTGACCAGCCTGCCATCCCCATATACCTGCACAGTCCTAGAGATACAACTCATACCCAGATCTGACCAGCCTGCCATCCCCATATACCTGCACAGTCCTAGAGACACAACTCATACCCAGACCTGACCAGCCTGCCATCCCCATATACCTGCACAGTCCTAGAGATACAACTCATACCCAGATCTGACCAGCCTGCCATCCCCATATACCTGCACAGTCCTAGAGACACTACTCATACCCAGACCTGACCAGCCTGCCATCCCCGTATACCTGCACAGTCCTAGATACAACTCATACCCAGACCTGACCAGCCTGCCATCCCCATATACCTGCACAGTCCTAGAGACACCTCATACCCAGACCTGACCAGCCTGCCATCCCCATATACCTGCACAGTACTAGAGACACAACTCATACCCAGACCTGACCAGCCTGCCATCCCCATATACCTGCACAGTCCTAGAGATACAACTCATACCCAGACCTGACCAGCCTGCCATCCCCATATACCTGCACAGTCCTAGAGACACAACTCATACCCAGACCTGACCAGCCTGCCATCCCCATATACCTGCACAGTCCTAGAGATACAACTCATACCCAGACCTGACCAGCCTGCCATCCCCATATACCTGCACTGTCCTAGAGATACAACTCATACCCAGACCTGACCAGCCTGCCATCCCCATATACCTGCACAGTCCTAGAGACACAACTCATACCCAGACCTGACCAGCCTGCCATCCCCATATACCTGCACAGTCCTAGAGACAACTCATACCCAGACCTGACCAGCCTGCCATCCCCATATACCTGCACAGTCCTAGAGACACAACTCATACCCAGACCTGACCAGCCTGCCATCCCCATATACCTGCACAGTCCTAGAGACACAACTCATACCGAGACCTGACCAGCCTGCCATCCCCGTATACCTGTACAGTCCTAGAGATACAACTCATACCCAGACCTGACCAGCCTGCCATCCCCATATACCTGCACAGTCCTAGATACAACTCATACCCAGACCTGACCAGCCTGCCATCCCCATATACCTGCACAGTCCTAGAGACACAACTCATACCCAGACCTGACCAGCCTGCCATCCCCATATACCTGCACAGTCCTAGAGACAACTCATACCCAGACCTGACCAGCCTGCCATCCCCATATACCTGCACAGTCCTAGAGATACAACTCATACCCAGACCTGACCAGCCTGCCATCCCCATATACCTGCACAGTCCAAGAGACACAAATCATACCCAGACCTGACCAGCCTGCCATCCCCATATACCTGCACAGTCCTAGAGACACAAATCATACCCAGACCTGACCAGTTTGTCATCCCCATATACCTGCAGATTCCTAGAAATACAACTCATACCCAGACCTGACCAGCCTGCCATCCCCATATACCTGCAGAGTCCTAGAAACACAACTCATACCCAGACCTGACCAGCCTGCCATCCCCATATACCTGCACAGTCCTAGATACAACTCATACCCAGACCTGACCAGCCTGCCATCCCCATATACCTGCACAGTCCTAGAGATAACTCATACCCAGACCTGAGCAGCCTGCCATCCACATATACCTGCACAGTCCTAGAGATACAACTCATACCCAGACCTGACCAGCCTGCCATCCCCATATACCTGCACAGTCCTAGAGACACAACTCATACCCAGACCTGACCAGCCTGCCATCCCCATATACCTGCACAGTCCTAGAGATACAACTCATACCCAGACCTGACCAGCCTGCCATCCCCATATACCTGCACAGTCCTAGAGATACAACTCATACCCAGACCTGACCAGCCTGCCATCCCCATATACCTGCACAGTCCTAGAGACAACTCATACCCAGAATGACCAGCCTGCCATCCCCATATACCTGTACAGTCCTAGAGACAACTCATACCCAGAATGACCAGCCTGCCATCCCCATATACCTGCACAGTCCTAGAGATACAACTCATACCCAGACCTGACCAGCCTGCCATCCCCATATACCTGCACAGTCCTAGAGACAACTCATACCCAGACCTGACCAGCCTGCCATCCCCATATACCTGCTCAGTCCTAGAGACACAACTCATACCCAGACCTGACCAGCCTGCCATCCCCATATACCTGCACAGTCCTAGAGACAACTCATACCCAGACCTGACCAGCCTGCCATCCCCATATACCTGCACAGTCCTAGAGACAACTCATACCTAGACCTGACCAGCCTGCCATCCCCATATACCTGCACAGTCCTAGAGACAACTCATACCCAGACCTGACCAGCCTGCCATCCCCATATACCTGCACAGTCCTAGAGACAACTCATACCCAGACCTGACCAGCCTGCCATCCCCGTATACCTGCACAGTCCTAGAGACAACTCATACCCAGACCTGACCAGCCTGCCATCCCCATATACCTGCACAGTCCTAGAGACACAACTCATACCCAGACCTGACCAGCCTGCCATCCCCATATACCTGCACAGTCCTAGATACAACTCATACCCAGACCTGACCAGCCTGCCATCCCCATATACCTGCACAGTCCTAGAGATACAACTCATACCCAGACCTGACCAGCCTGCCATCCCCATATACCTGCACAGTCCTAGAGACAACTCATACCCAGACCTGACCAGCCTGCCATCCCCATATACCTGCACAGTCCTAGAGACAACTCATACCCAGACCTGACCAGCCTGCCATCCCCATATACCTGCACAGCCCTAGAGACAACTCATACCCAGACCTGACCAGCCTGCCATCCCCATATACCTGCACAGTCCTAGATACAACTCATACCCAGACCTGACCAGCCTGCCATCCCCATATACCTGCACAGTCCTAGAGACACAACTCATACCCAGACCTGACCAGCCTGCCATCCCCATATACCTGCACAGCCCTAGAGACAACTCATACCCAGACCTGACCAGCCTGCCATCCCCATATACCTGCACAGTCCTAGAGACAACTCATACCCAGACCTGACCAGCCTGCCATCCCCATATACCTGCACAGTCCTAGAAATACAACTCATACCCAGACCTGACCAGCCTGCCATCCCCATATACCTGCACAGTCCTAGAGACACAACTCATACCCAGACCTGACCAGCCTGCCATCCCCATATACCTGCACAGTCCTAGAGACACAACTCATACCCAGACCTGACCAGCCTGCCATCCCCATATACCTGCACAGTCCTAGAGATACAACTCATACCCAGACCTGACCAGCCTGCCATCCCCGTATACCTGCACAGTCCTAGACACAACTCATACCCAGACCTGACCAGCCTGCCATCCCCATATACCTGCACAGTCCTAGAGATACAACTCATACCCAGACCTGACCAGCCTGCCATCCCCATATACCTGCACAGTCCTAGAGAGACAAATCATACCCAGACCTGACCAGCCTGCCATCCCCATATACCTGCACAGTCCTAGAGACAACTCATACCCAGACCTGACCAGCCTGCCATCCCCATATACCTGCACAGTCCTAGATACAACTCATACCCAGACCTGACCAGCCTGCCATCCCCATATACCTGCACAGTCCTAGAGACACAACTCATACCCAGACCTGACCAGCCTGCCATCCCCATATACCTGCACAGTCCTATATACAACTCATACCCAGACCTGACCAGCCTGCCATCCCCATATACCTGCACAGCCCTAGAGACACAACTCATACCCAGACCTGACCAGCCTGCCATCCCCATATACCTGCACAGTCCTAGAAACAACTCATACCCAGACCTGACCAGCCTGCCATCCCCATATACCTGCACAGTCCTAGAGACACAACTCATACCCAGACCTGACCAGCCTGCCATCCCCATATACCTGCACAGTCCTAGAGACACTACTCATACCCAGACCTGACCAGCCTGCCATCCCCATATACCTGCACAGTCCTAGAGACAACTCATACCCAGACCTGACCAGCCTGCCATCCCCATATACCTGCACAGTCCTAGATACAACTCATACCCAGACCTGACCAGCCTGCCATCCCCATATACCTGCACAGTCCTAGAGACACAACTCATACCCAGACCTGACCAGCCTGCCATCCCCATATACCTGCACAGTCCTAGATACAACTCATACCCAGACCTGACCAGCCTGCCATCCCCATATACCTGCACAGCCCTAGAGACACAACTCATACCCAGACCTGACCAGCCTGCCATCCCCATATACCTGCACAGTCCTAGAAACAACTCATACCCAGACCTGACCAGCCTGCCATCCCCGTATACCTGCACAGTCCTAGAGACACAACTCATACCCAGACCTGACCAGCCTGCCATCCCCATATACCTGCACAGTCCTAGAGATACAACTCATACCCAGATCTGACCAGCCTGCCATCCCCATATACCTGCACAGTCCTAGAGACACTACTCATACCCAGACCTGACCAGCCTGCCATCCCCGTATACCTGCACAGTCCTAGATACAACTCATACCCAGACCTGACCAGCCTGCCATCCCCATATACCTGCACAGTCCTAGAGACACCTCATACCCAGACCTGACCAGCCTGCCATCCCCATATACCTGCACAGTACTAGAGACACAACTCATACCCAGACCTGACAAGCCTGCCATCCCCATATACCTGCACAGTCCTAGAGATACAACTCATACCCAGACCTGACCAGCCTGCCATCCCCATATACCTGCACAGTCCTAGAGACACAACTCATACCCAGACCTGACCAGCCTGCCATCCCCATATACCTGCACAGTCCTAGAGATACAACTCATACCCAGACCTGACCAGCCTGCCATCCCCATATACCTGCACTGTCCTAGAGATACAACTCATACCCAGACCTGACCAGCCTGCCATCCCCATATACCTGCACAGTCCTAGAGACACAACTCATACCCAGACCTGACCAGCCTGCCATCCCCATATACCTGCACAGTCCTAGAGACAACTCATACCCAGACCTGACCAGCCTGCCATCCCCATATACCTGCACAGTCCTAGAGACACAACTCATACCCAGACCTGACCAGCCTGCCATCCCCATATACCTGCACAGTCCTAGAGACACAACTCATACCCAGACCTGACCAGCCTGCCATCCCCGTATACCTGCACAGTCCTAGAGATACAACTCATACCCAGACCTGACCAGCCTGCCATCCCCATATACCTGCACAGTCCTAGATACAACTCATACCCAGACCTGACCAGCCTGCCATCCCCATATACCTGCACAGTCCTAGAGACACAACTCATACCCAGACCTGACCAGCCTGCCATCCCCATATACCTGCACAGTCCTAGAGACAACTCATACCCAGACCTGACCAGCCTGCCATCCCCATATACCTGCACAGTCCTAGAGATACAACTCATACCCAGACCTGACCAGCCTGCCATCCCCATATACCTGCACAGTCCTAGAGACACAAATCATACCCAGACCTGACCAGCCTGCCATCCCCATATACCTGCACAGTCCTAGAGATACAACTCATACCCAGACCTGACCAGCCTGCCATCCCCATATACCTGCACAGTCCTAGAGATACAACTCATACCCAGACCTGACCAGCCTGCCATCCCCATATACCTGCACAGTCCTAGAGACAACTCATACCCAGAATGACCAGCCTGCCATCCCCATATACCTGTACAGTCCTAGAGACAACTCATACCCAGAATGACCAGCCTGCCATCCCCATATACCTGCACAGTCCTAGAGACAACTCATACCCAGACCTGACCAGCCTGCCATCCCCATATACCTGCTCAGTCCTAGAGACACAACTCATACCCAGACCTGACCAGCCTGCCATCCCCATATACCTGCACAGTCCTAGAGACAACTCATACCCAGACCTGACCAGCCTGCCATCCCCATATACCTGCACAGTCCTAGAGACAACTCATACCTAGACCTGACCAGCCTGCCATCCCCATATACCTGCACAGTCCTAGAGACAACTCATACCCAGACCTGACCAGCCTGCCATCCCCATATACCTGCACAGTCCTAGAGACAACTCATACCCAGACCTGACCAGCCTGCCATCCCCGTATACCTGCACAGTCCTAGAGACAACTCATACCCAGACCTGACCAGCCTGCCATCCCCATATACCTGCACAGTCCTAGAGACACAACTCATACCCAGACCTGACCAGCCTGCCATCCCCATATACCTGCACAGTCCTAGATACAACTCATACCCAGACCTGACCAGCCTGCCATCCCCATATACCTGCACAGTCCTAGAGACAACTCATACCCAGAATGACCAGCCTGCCATCCCCATATACCTGTACAGTCCTAGAGACAACTCATACCCAGAATGACCAGCCTGCCATCCCCATATACCTGCACAGTCCTAGAGACAACTCATACCCAGACCTGACCAGCCTGCCATCCCCATATACCTGCTCAGTCCTAGAGACACAACTCATACCCAGACCTGACCAGCCTGCCATCCCCATATACCTGCACAGTCCTAGAGACAACTCATACCCAGACCTGACCAGCCTGCCATCCCCATATACCTGCACAGTCCTAGAGACAACTCATACCTAGACCTGACCAGCCTGCCATCCCCATATACCTGCACAGTCCTAGAGACAACTCATACCCAGACCTGACCAGCCTGCCATCCCCATATACCTGCACAGTCCTAGAGACAACTCATACCCAGACCTGACCAGCCTGCCATCCCCGTATACCTGCACAGTCCTAGAGACAACTCATACCCAGACCTGACCAGCCTGCCATCCCCATATACCTGCACAGTCCTAGAGACACAACTCATACCCAGACCTGACCAGCCTGCCATCCCCATATACCTGCACAGTCCTAGATACAACTCATACCCAGACCTGACCAGCCTGCCATCCCCATATACCTGCACAGTCCTAGAGATACAACTCATACCCAGACCTGACCAGCCTGCCATCCCCATATACCTGCACAGTCCTAGAGACAACTCATACCCAGACCTGACCAGCCTGCCATCCCCATATACCTGCACAGTCCTAGAGACAACTCATACCCAGACCTGACCAGCCTGCCATCCCCATATACCTGCACAGCCCTAGAGACAACTCATACCCAGACCTGACCAGCCTGCCATCCCCATATACCTGCACAGTCCTAGATACAACTCATACCCAGACCTGACCAGCCTGCCATCCCCATATACCTGCACAGTCCTAGAGACACAACTCATACCCAGACCTGACCAGCCTGCCATCCCCATATACCTGCACAGCCCTAGAGACAACTCATACCCAGACCTGACCAGCCTGCCATCCCCATATACCTGCACAGTCCTAGAGACAACTCATACCCAGACCTGACCAGCCTGCCATCCCCATATACCTGCACAGTCCTAGAAATACAACTCATACCCAGACCTGACCAGCCTGCCATCCCCATATACCTGCACAGTCCTAGAGACACAACTCATACCCAGACCTGACCAGCCTGCCATCCCCATATACCTGCACAGTCCTAGAGACACAACTCATACCCAGACCTGACCAGCCTGCCATCCCCATATACCTGCACAGTCCTAGAGATACAACTCATACCCAGACCTGACCAGCCTGCCATCCCCGTATACCTGCACAGTCCTAGACACAACTCATACCCAGACCTGACCAGCCTGCCATCCCCATATACCTGCACAGTCCTAGAGATACAACTCATACCCAGACCTGACCAGCCTGCCATCCCCATATACCTGCACAGTCCTAGAGAGACAAATCATACCCAGACCTGACCAGCCTGCCATCCCCATATACCTGCACAGTCCTAGAGACAACTCATACCCAGACCTGACCAGCCTGCCATCCCCATATACCTGCACAGTCCTAGATACAACTCATACCCAGACCTGACCAGCCTGCCATCCCCATATACCTGCACAGTCCTAGAGACACAACTCATACCCAGACCTGACCAGCCTGCCATCCCCATATACCTGCACAGTCCTAGAAACAACTCATACCCAGACCTGACCAGCCTGCCATCCCCATATACCTGCACAGTCCTAGAAACAACTCATACCCAGACCTGACCAGCCTGCCATCCCCATATACCTGCACAGTCCTAGAGACACAACTCATACCCAGACCTGACCAGCCTGCCATCCCCATATACCTGCACAGTCCTAGAGACACTACTCATACCCAGACCTGACCAGCCTGCCATCCCCATATACCTGCACAGTCCTAGAGACAACTCATACCCAGACCTGACCAGCCTGCCATCCCCATATACCTGCACAGTCCTAGATACAACTCATACCCAGACCTGACCAGCCTGCCATCCCCATATACCTGCACAGTCCTAGAGACACAACTCATACCCAGACCTGACCAGCCTGCCATCCCCATATACCTGCACAGTCCTAGAGACAACTCATACCCAGACCTGACCAGCCTGCCATCCCCATATACCTGCACAGTCCTAGATACAACTCATACCCAGACCTGACCAGCCTGCCATCCCCATATACCTACACAGTCCTAGAGACACAACTCATACCCAGACCTGACCAGCCTGCCATCCCCATATACCTGCACAGTCCTAGATACAACTCATACCCAGACCTGACCAGCCTGCCATCCCCATATACCTGCACAGCCCTAGAGACAACTCATACCCAGACCTGACCAGCCTGCCATCCCCATATACCTGCACAGCCCTAGAGACACAACTCATACCCAGACCTGACCAGCCTGCCATCCCCATATACCTGCACAGTCCTAGAAACAACTCATACCCAGACCTGACCAGCCTGCCATCCCCGTATACCTGCACAGTCCTAGAGACACAACTCATACCCAGACCTGACCAGCCTGCCATCCCCATATACCTGCACAGTCCTAGAGATACAACTCATACCCAGATCTGACCAGCCTGCCATCCCCATATACCTGCACAGTCCTAGAGACACTACTCATACCCAGACCTGACCAGCCTGCCATCCCCATATACCTGCACAGTCTTAGAGACAACTCATACCCAGACCTGACCAGCCTGCCATCCCCATATACCTGCACAGTCTTAGAGACAACTCATACCCAGACCTGACCAGCCTGCCATCCCCATATACCTGCACAGTCCTAGAGATACAACTCATACCCAGACCTGACCAGCCTGCCATCCCCGTATACCTGAACAGTCCTAGATACAACTCATACCCAGACCTGACCAGCCTGCCATCCCCATATACCTGCACAGTCCTAGAGACACCTCATACCCAGACCTGACCAGCCTGCCATCCCCATATACCTGCACAGTACTAGAGACACAACTCATACCCAGACCTGACAAGCCTGCCATCCCCATATACCTGCACAGTCCTAGAGATACAACTCATACCCAGACCTGACCAGCCTGCCATCCCCATATACCTGCACAGTCCTAGAGACAACTCATACCCAGACCTGACCAGCCTGCCATCCCCATATACCTGCACAGTCCTAGAGACACGACTCATACCCAGACCTGACCAGCCTGACATCCCCATATACCTGCACAGTCCTAGAGACACAACTCATACCCAGACCTGACCAGCCTGCCATCCCCATATACCTGCACAGTCCTAGAGACACAACTCATACCCAGACCTGACCAGCCTGCCATCCCCATATACCTGCACAGTCCTAGAGATACAACTCATACCCAGACCTGACCAGCCTGCCATCCCCATATACCTGCACTGTCCTAGAGATACAACTCATACCCAGACCTGACCAGCCTGCCATCCCCATATACCTGCACAGTCCTAGAGACACAACTCATACCCAGACCTGACCAGCCTGCCATCCCCATATACCTGCACAGTCCTAGAGACAACTCATACCCAGACCTGACCAGCCTGCCATCCCCATATACCTGCACAGTCCTAGAGACACAACTCATACCCAGACCTGACCAGCCTGCCATCCCCATATACCTGCACAGTCCTAGAGACACAACTCATACCCAGACCTGACCAGCCTGCCATCCCCGTATACCTGCACAGTCCTAGAGATACAACTCATACCCAGACCTGACCAGCCTGCCATCCCCATATACCTGCACAGTCCTAGATACAACTCATACCCAGACCTGACCAGCCTGCCATCCCCATATACCTGCACAGTCCTAGAGACACAACTCATACCCAGACCTGACCAGCCTGCCATCCCCATATACCTGCACAGTCCTAGAGACAACTCATACCCAGACCTGACCAGCCTGCCATCCCCATATACCTGCACAGTCCTAGAGATACAACTCATACCCAGACCTGACCAGCCTGCCATCCCCATATACCTGCACAGTCCTAGAGACACAAATCATACCCAGACCTGACCAGCCTGCCATCCCCATATACCTGCACAGTCCTAGAGACACAAATCATACCCAGACCTGACCAGTTTGTCATCCCCATATACCTGCAGATTCCTAGAAATACAACTCATACCCAGACCTGACCAGCCTGCCATCCCCATATACCTGCACAGTCCTAGATACAACTCATACCCAGACCTGACCAGCCTGCCATCCCCATATACCTGCACAGTCCTAGAGATAACTCATACCCAGACCTGACCAGCCTGCCATCCACATATACCTGCACAGTCCTAGAGATTAGAGATACAACTCATACCCAGACCTGACCAGCCTGCCATCCCCATATACCTGCACAGTCCTAGAGACACAACTCATACCCAGACCTGACCAGCCTGCCATCCCCATATACCTGCACAGTCCTAGAGATACAACTCATACCCAGACCTGACCAGCCTGCCATCCCCATATACCTGCACAGTCCTAGAGATACAACTCATACCCAGACCTGACCAGCCTGCCATCCCCATATACCTGCACAGTCCTAGAGACAACTCATACCCAGAATGACCAGCCTGCCATCCCCATATACCTGTACAGTCCTAGAGACAACTCATACCCAGAATGACCAGCCTGCCATCCCCATATACCTGCACAGTCCTAGAGATACAACTCATACCCAGACCTGACCAGCCTGCCATCCCCATATACCTGCACAGTCCTAGAGACAACTCATACCCAGACCTGACCAGCCTGCCATCCCCATATACCTGCTCAGTCCTAGAGACACAACTCATACCCAGACCTGACCAGCCTGCCATCCCCATATACCTGCACAGTCCTAGATACAACTCATACCCAGACCTGACCAGCCTGCCATCCCCATATACCTGCACAGTCCTAGAGACACAACTCATACCCAGACCTGACCAGCCTGCCATCCCCATATACCTGCACAGTCCTAGATACAACTCATACCCAGACCTGACCAGCCTGCCATCCCCATATACCTGCACAGTCCTAGAGATACAACTCATACCCAGACCTGACCAGCCTGCCATCCCCATATACCTGCACAGTCCTAGAGACAACTCATACCCAGACCTGACCAGCCTGCCATCCCCATATACCTGCACAGTCCTAGAGACAACTCATACCCAGACCTGACCAGCCTGCCATCCCCATATACCTGCACAGCCCTAGAGACAACTCATACCCAGACCTGACCAGCCTGCCATCCCCATATACCTGCACAGTCCTAGATACAACTCATACCCAGACCTGACCAGCCTGCCATCCCCATATACCTGCACAGTCCTAGAGACACAACTCATACCCAGACCTGACCAGCCTGCCATCCCCATATACCTGCACAGCCCTAGAAACAACTCATACCCAGACCTGACCAGCCTGCCATCCCCATATACCTGCACAGTCCTAGAGACAACTCATACCCAGACCTGACCAGCCTGCCATCCCCATATACCTGCACAGTCCTAGAAATACAACTCATACCCAGACCTGACCAGCCTGCCATCCCCATATACCTGCACAGTCCTAGAGACACAACTCATACCCAGACCTGACCAGCCTGCCATCCCCATATACCTGCACAGTCCTAGAGACACAACTCATACCCAGACCTGACCAGCCTGCCATCCCCATATACCTGCACAGTCCTAGAGATACAACTCATACCCAGACCTGACCAGCCTGCCATCCCCATATACCTGCACAGTCCTAGAGACACAACTCATACCCAGACCTGACCAGCCTGCCATCCCCATATACCTGCACAGTCCTAGAGACACTACTCATACCCAGACCTGACCAGCCTGCCATCCCCGTATACCTGCACAGTCCTAGATACAACTCATACCCAGACCTGACCAGCCTGCCATCCCCATATACCTGCACAGTCCTAGAGACACCTCATACCCAGACCTGACCAGCCTGCCATCCCCATATACCTGCACAGTACTAGAGACACAACTCATACCCAGACCTGACAAGCCTGCCATCCCCATATACCTGCACAGTCCTAGAGATACAACTCATACCCAGACCTGACCAGCCTGCCATCCCCATATACCTGCACAGTCCTAGAGACACAACTCATACCCAGACCTGACCAGCCTGCCATCCCCATATACCTGCACAGTCCTAGAGATACAACTCATACCCAGACCTGACCAGCCTGCCATCCCCATATACCTGCACAGCCCTAGAGACAACTCATACCCAGACCTGACCAGCCTGCCATCCCCATATACCTGCACAGTCCTAGAGATACAACTCATACCCAGACCTGACCAGCCTGCCATCCCCATATACCTGCACAGTCCTAGAGATACAACTCATACCCAGACCTGACCAGCCTGCCATCCCCATATACCTGCACAGTCCTAGATACAACTCATACCCAGACCTGACCAGCCTGCCATCCCCATATACCTGCACTGTCCTAGAGATACAACTCATACCCAGACCTGACCAGCCTGCCATCCCCATATACCTGCACAGTCCTAGAGACACAACTCATACCCAGACCTGACCAGCCTGCCATCCCCATATACCTGCACAGTCCTAGAGACAACTCATACCCAGACCTGACCAGCCTGCCATCCCCATATACCTGCACAGTCCTAGAGACACAACTCATACCCAGACCTGACCAGCCTGCCATCCCCATATACCTGCACAGTCCTAGAGACACAACTCATACCCAGACCTGACCAGCCTGCCATCCCCGTATACCTGCACAGTCCTAGAGATACAACTCATACCCAGACCTGACCAGCCTGCCATCCCCATATACCTGCACAGTCCTAGATACAACTCATACCCAGACCTGACCAGCCTGCCATCCCCATATACCTGCACAGTCCTAGAGACACAACTCATACCCAGACCTGACCAGCCTGCCATCCCCATATACCTGCACAGTCCTAGAGACAACTCATACCCAGACCTGACCAGCCTGCCATCCCCATATACCTGCACAGTCCTAGAGATACAACTCATACCCAGACCTGACCAGCCTGCCATCCCCATATACCTGCACAGTCCTAGAGACACAAATCATACCCAGACCTGACCAGCCTGCCATCCCCATATACCTGCACAGTCCTAGAGACACAAATCATACCCAGACCTGACCAGTTTGTCATCCCCATATACCTGCAGATTCCTAGAAATACAACTCATACCCAGACCTGACCAGCCTGCCATCCCCATATACCTGCACAGTCCTAGATACAACTCATACCCAGACCTGACCAGCCTGCCATCCCCATATACCTGCAGAGTCCTAGAAACACAACTCATACCCAGACCTGACCAGCCTGCCATCCCCATATACCTGCACAGTCCTAGATACAACTCATACCCAGACCTGACCAGCCTGCCATCCCCATATACCTGCACAGTCCTAGAGATAACTCATACCCAGACCTGACCAGCCTGCCATCCACATATACCTGCACAGTCCTAGAGATACAACTCATACCCAGACCTGACCAGCCTGCCATCCCCATATACCTGCACAGTCCTAGAGACACAACTCATACCCAGACCTGACCAGCCTGCCATCCCCATATACCTGCACAGTCCTAGAGATACAACTCATACCCAGACCTGACCAGCCTGCCATCCCCATATACCTGCACAGTCCTAGAGATACAACTCATACCCAGACCTGACCAGCCTGCCATCCCCATATACCTGCACAGTCCTAGAGATACAACTCATACCCAGACCTGACCAGCCTGCCATCCCCATATACCTGCACAGTCCTAGATACAACTCATACCCAGACCTGACCAGCCTGCCATCCCCATATACCTGCACAGTCCTAGAGACAACTCATACCCAGAATGACCAGCCTGCCATCCCCATATACCTGTACAGTCCTAGAGACAACTCATACCCAGAATGACCAGCCTGCCATCCCCATATACCTGCACAGTCCTAGAGACAACTCATACCCAGACCTGACCAGCCTGCCATCCCCATATACCTGCACAGTCCTAGAGACACAACTCATACCCAGACCTGACCAGCCTGCCATCCCCGTATACCTGCACAGTCCTAGAGACAACTCATACCCAGACCTGACCAGCCTGCCATCCCCATATACCTGCACAGTCCTAGAGACACAACTCATACCCAGACCTGACCAGCCTGCCATCCCCATATACCTGCACAGTCCTAGATACAACTCATACCCAGACCTGACCAGCCTGCCATCCCCATATACCTGCACAGTCCTAGAGATACAACTCATACCCAGACCTGACCAGCCTGCCATCCCCATATACCTGCACAGTCCTAGAGACAACTCATACCCAGACCTGACCAGCCTGCCATCCCCATATACCTGCACAGTCCTAGAGACAACTCATACCCAGACCTGACCAGCCTGCCATCCCCATATACCTGCACAGCCCTAGAGACAACTCATACCCAGACCTGACCAGCCTGCCATCCCCATATACCTGCACAGTCCTAGATACAACTCATACCCAGACCTGACCAGCCTGCCATCCCCATATACCTGCACAGTCCTAGAGACACAACTCATACCCAGACCTGACCAGCCTGCCATCCCCATATACCTGCACAGCCCTAGAGACAACTCATACCCAGACCTGACCAGCCTGCCATCCCCATATACCTGCACAGTCCTAGAGACAACTCATACCCAGACCTGACCAGCCTGCCATCCCCATATACCTGCACAGTCCTAGAGACAACTCATACCCAGAATGACCAGCCTGCCATCCCCATATACCTGCACAGTCCTAGAGACAACTCATACCCAGACCTGACCAGCCTGCCATCCCCATATACCTGCACAGTCCTAGAGACACAACTCATACCTAGACCTGACCAGCCTGCCATCCCCATATACCTGCACAGTCCTAGAGACACAACTCATACCCAGACCTGACCAGCCTGCCATCCCCATATACCTGCACAGTCCTAGAGACACGACTCATACCCAGACCTGACCAGCCTGCCATCCCCATATACCTGCACAGTCCTAGAGATACAACTCATACCCAGACCTGACCAGCCTGCCATCCCCATAAACCTGCACAGTCCTAGAGACACAACTCATACCCAGACCTGACCAGCCTGCCATCCCCATATACCTGCACAGTCCTAGAGACACGACTCATACCCAGACCTGACCAGCCTGCCATCCCCATATACCTGCACAGTCCTAGAGATACAACTCATACCCAGACCTGACCAGCCTGCCATCCCCATATACCTGCTCAGTCCTAGAGACACAACTCATACCCAGACCTGACCAGCCTGCCATCCCCATATACCTGCACAGTCCTAGATACAACTCATACCCAGACCTGACCAGCCTGCCATCCCCATATACCTGCACAGTCCTAGAGACACAACTCATACCCAGACCTGACCAGCCTGCCATCCCCATATACCTGCACAGTCCTAGATACAACTCATACCCAGACCTGACCAGCCTGCCATCCCCATATACCTGCACAGTCCTAGAGATACAACTCATACCCAGACCTGACCAGCCTGCCATCCCCATATACCTGCACAGTCCTAGAGACAACTCATACCCAGACCTGACCAGCCTGCCATCCCCATATACCTGCACAGTCCTAGAGACAACTCATACCCAGACCTGACCAGCCTGCCATCCCCATATACCTGCACAGCCCTAGAGACAACTCATACCCAGACCTGACCAGCCTGCCATCCCCATATACCTGCACAGTCCTAGATACAACTCATACCCAGACCTGACCAGCCTGCCATCCCCATATACCTGCACAGTCCTAGAGACACAACTCATACCCAGACCTGACCAGCCTGCCATCCCCATATACCTGCACAGCCCTAGAAACA
The DNA here is from genome assembly GCF_048569485.1 of Anomaloglossus baeobatrachus. Classification (NCBI taxonomy): domain Eukaryota; kingdom Metazoa; phylum Chordata; class Amphibia; order Anura; family Aromobatidae; genus Anomaloglossus; species Anomaloglossus baeobatrachus. Next base: position 309,195,221 of record NC_134359.1, on the reverse strand, counting down.
ACTCATACCCAGACCTGACCAGCCTGCCATCCCCATATACCTGCACAGTCCTAGAGACAACTCATACCCAGACCTGACCAGCCTGCCATCCCCATATACCTGCACAGTCCTAGAAATACAACTCATACCCAGACCTGACCAGCCTGCCATCCCCATATACCTGCACAGTCCTAGAGACACAACTCATACCCAGACCTGACCAGCCTGCCATCCCCATATACCTGCACAGTCCTAGAGACACAACTCATACCCAGACCTGACCAGCCTGCCATCCCCATATACCTGCACAGTCCTAGAGATACAACTCATACCCAGACCTGACCAGCCTGCCATCCCCATATACCTGCACAGTCCTAGAGACACAACTCATACCCAGACCTGACCAGCCTGCCATCCCCATATACCTGCACAGTCCTAGAGACACTACTCATACCCAGACCTGACCAGCCTGCCATCCCCGTATACCTGCACAGTCCTAGATACAACTCATACCCAGACCTGACCAGCCTGCCATCCCCATATACCTGCACAGTCCTAGAGACACCTCATACCCAGACCTGACCAGCCTGCCATCCCCATATACCTGCACAGTACTAGAGACACAACTCATACCCAGACCTGACAAGCCTGCCATCCCCATATACCTGCACAGTCCTAGAGATACAACTCATACCCAGACCTGACCAGCCTGCCATCCCCATATACCTGCACAGTCCTAGAGACACAACTCATACCCAGACCTGACCAGCCTGCCATCCCCATATACCTGCACAGTCCTAGAGACAACTCATACCCAGACCTGACCAGCCTGCCATCCCCATATACCTGCACAGTCCTAGAGATACAACTCATACCCAGACCTGACCAGCCTGCCATCCCCATATACCTGCACAGCCCTAGAGACAACTCATACCCAGACCTGACCAGCCTGCCATCCCCATATACCTGCACAGTCCTAGAGATACAACTCATACCCAGACCTGACCAGCCTGCCATCCCCATATACCTGCACAGTCCTAGAGATACAACTCATACCCAGACCTGACCAGCCTGCCATCCCCATATACCTGCACAGTCCTAGATACAACTCATACCCAGACCTGACCAGCCTGCCATCCCCATATACCTGCACTGTCCTAGAGATACAACTCATACCCAGACCTGACCAGCCTGCCATCCCCATATACCTGCACAGTCCTAGAGACACAACTCATACCCAGACCTGACCAGCCTGCCATCCCCATATACCTGCACAGTCCTAGAGACAACTCATACCCAGACCTGACCAGCCTGCCATCCCCATATACCTGCACAGTCCTAGAGACACAACTCATACCCAGACCTGACCAGCCTGCCATCCCCATATACCTGCACAGTCCTAGAGACACAACTCATACCCAGACCTGACCAGCCTGCCATCCCCGTATACCTGCACAGTCCTAGAGATACAACTCATACCCAGACCTGACCAGCCTGCCATCCCCATATACCTGCACAGTCCTAGATACAACTCATACCCAGACCTGACCAGCCTGCCATCCCCATATACCTGCACAGTCCTAGAGACACAACTCATACCCAGACCTGACCAGCCTGCCATCCCCATATACCTGCACAGTCCTAGAGACAACTCATACCCAGACCTGACCAGCCTGCCATCCCCATATACCTGCACAGTCCTAGAGATACAACTCATACCCAGACCTGACCAGCCTGCCATCCCCATATACCTGCACAGTCCTAGAGACACAAATCATACCCAGACCTGACCAGCCTGCCATCCCCATATACCTGCACAGTCCTAGAGACACAAATCATACCCAGACCTGACCAGTTTGTCATCCCCATATACCTGCAGATTCCTAGAAATACAACTCATACCCAGACCTGACCAGCCTGCCATCCCCATATACCTGCACAGTCCTAGATACAACTCATACCCAGACCTGACCAGCCTGCCATCCCCATATACCTGCACAGTCCTAGAGATACAACTCATACCCAGACCTGACCAGCCTGCCATCCCCATATACCTGCACAGTGCTAGAGATACAACTCATACCCAGACCTGACCAGCCTGCCATCCCCATATACCTGCAGAGTCCTAGAAACACAACTCATACCCAGACCTGACCAGCCTGCCATCCCCATATACCTGCAGAGTCCTAGAAACACAACTCATACCCAGACCTGACCAGCCTGCCATCCCCATATACCTGCACAGTCCTAGATACAACTCATACCCAGACCTGACCAGCCTGCCATCCCCATATACCTGCACAGTCCTAGAGATAACTCATACCCAGACCTGACCAGCCTGCCATCCACATATACCTGCACAGTCCTAGAGATACAACTCATACCCAGACCTGACCAGCCTGCCATCCCCATATACCTGCACAGTCCTAGAGACACAACTCATACCCAGACCTGACCAGCCTGCCATCCCCATATACCTGCACAGTCCTAGAGACACAACTCATACCCAGACCTGACCAGCCTGCCATCCCCGTATACCTGCACAGTCCTAGAGATACAACTCATTCCCAGACCTGACCAGCCTGCCATCCCCATATACCTGCACAGTCCTAGAGATACAACTCATACCCAGACCTGACCAGCCTGCCATCCCCATATACCTGCACAGTCCTAGAGATACAACTCATACCCAGACCTGACCAGCCTGCCATCCCCATATACCTGCACAGTCCTAGATACAACTCATACCCAGACCTGACCAGCCTGCCATCCCCATATACCTGCACAGTCCTAGAGACAACTCATACCCAGAATGACCAGCCTGCCATCCCCATATACCTGTACAGTCCTAGAGACAACTCATACCCAGAATGACCAGCCTGCCATCCCCATATACCTGCACAGTCCTAGAGACAACTCATACCCAGACCTGACCAGCCTGCCATCCCCATATACCTGCACAGTCCTAGAGACACAACTCATACCCAGACCTGACCAGCCTGCCATCCCCGTATACCTGCACAGTCCTAGAGACAACTCATACCCAGACCTGACCAGCCTGCCATCCCCATATACCTGCACAGTCCTAGAGACACAACTCATACCCAGACCTGACCAGCCTGCCATCCCCATATACCTGCACAGTCCTAGATACAACTCATACCCAGACCTGACCAGCCTGCCATCCCCATATACCTGCACAGTCCTAGAGATACAACTCATACCCAGACCTGACCAGCCTGCCATCCCCATATACCTGCACAGTCCTAGAGACAACTCATACCCAGACCTGACCAGCCTGCCATCCCCATATACCTGCACAGTCCTAGAGACAACTCATACCCAGACCTGACCAGCCTGCCATCCCCATATACCTGCACAGCCCTAGAGACAACTTATACCCAGACCTGACCAGCCTGCCATCCCCATATACCTGCACAGTCCTAGATACAACTCATACCCAGACCTGACCAGCCTGCCATCCCCATATACCTGCACAGTCCTAGAGATACAACTCATACCCAGACCTGACCAGCCTGCCATCCCCATATACCTGCACAGTCCTAGAGACACAACTCATACCCAGACCTGACCAGCCTGCCATCCCCATATACCTGCAGTCCTAGAGACACGACTCATACCCAGACCTGACCAGCCTGCCATCCCCGTATACCTGCACAGTCCTATATACAACTCATACCCAGACCTGACCAGCCTGCCATCCCCATATACCTGCACAGTCCTAGAGACACAACTCATACCCAGACCTGACCAGCCTGCCATCCCCATATACCTGCACAGCCCTAGAGACAACTCATACCCAGACCTGACCAGCCTGCCATCCCCATATACCTGCACAGTCCTAGAGACAACTCATAACCAGACCTGACCAGCCTGCCATCCCCATATACCTGCACAGTCCTAGAGACAACTCATACCCAGAATGACCAGCCTGCCATCCCCATATACCTGCACAGTCCTAGAGACAACTCATACCCAGACCTGACCAGCCTGCCATCCCCATATACCTGCACAGTCCTAGAGACACAACTCATACCTAGACCTGACCAGCCTGCCATCCCCATATACCTGCACAGTCCTAGAGACACAACTCATACCCAGACCTGACCAGCCTGCCATCCCCATATACCTGCACAGTCCTAGAGACACGACTCATACCCAGACCTGACCAGCCTGCCATCCCCATATACCTGCACAGTCCTAGAGATACAACTCATACCCAGACCTGACCAGCCTGCCATCCCCATAAACCTGCACAGTCCTAGAGACACAACTCATACCCAGACCTGACCAGCCTGCCATCCCCATATACCTGCACAGTCCTAGAGACACAACTCATACCCAGACCTGACCAGCCTGCCATCCCCATATACCTGCACAGTCCTAGAGATACAACTCATACCCAGACCTGACCAGCCTGCCATCCCCATATACCTGCACAGTCCTAGAGACACGACTCATACCCAGACCTGACCAGCCTGCCATCCCCATATACCTGCACAGTCCTAGAGATACAACTCATACCCAGACCTGACCAGCCTGCCATCCCCATATACCTGCAGTCCTAGAGATACAACTCATACCCAGACCTGACCAGCCTGCTCTCCCCATATACCTGCACAGTCCTAGAGACAACTCATACCCAGACCTGACCAGCCTGCCATCCCCATATACCTGCACAGTCCTAGAGATACAACTCATACCCAGACCTGACCAGCCTGCCATCCCCATATACCTGCACAGTCCTAGAGACAACTCATACCCAGACCTGACCAGCCTGCCATCCCCATATACCTGCACAGTCCTAGAGATACAACTCATACCCAGACCTGACCAGCCTGCCATCCCCATATACCTGCACAGTCCTAGAGACAACTCATACCCAGACATGACCAGCCTGCCATCCCCATATACCTGCACAGTCCTAGAGAGCACTCATACCCAGACCTGACCAGCCTGCCATCCCCATATACCTGCACAGTCCTAGAGACAACTCATACCCAGACCTGACCAGCCTGCCATCCCCATATACCTGCACAGTCCTAGAGATACAACTCATACCCAGACCTGACCAGCCTGCCATCCCCATATACCTGCACAGTCCTAGAGATAAAACTCATACCCAGACCTGACCAGCCTGCCATCCCCATATACCTGCACAGTCCTAGAGATACAACTCATACCCAGACCTGACCAGCCTGCCATCCCCATATACCTGCACAGTCCTAGAGATACAACTCATACCCAGACCTGACCAGCCTGCCATCCCCATATACCTGCACAGTCCTAGAGATACAACTCATACCCAGACCTGACCAGCCTGCCATCCCCATATACCTGCACAGTCCTAGAGACACAACTCATACCCAGACCTGACCAGCCTGCCATCCCCATATACCTGCACAGTCCTAGAGATACAACTCATACCCAGACCTGACCAGCCTGCCATCCCCATATACCTGCACAGTCCTAGATACAACTCATACCCAGACCTGACCAGCCTGCCATCCCCATATACCTGCACAGTCCTAGAGACACAACTCATACCCAGACCTGACCAGCCTGCCATCCCCATATACCTGCACAGTCCTAGAGATACAACTCATACCCAGACCTGACCAGCCTGCCATCCCCATATACCTGCACAGTCCTAGAGACACGACTCATACCCAGACCTGACCAGCCTGCCATCCCCATATACCTGCACAGTCCTAGAGACACAACTCCTACCCAGACCTGACCAGCCTGCCATCCCCATATACCTGCACAGTCCTAGAGATAACTCATACCCAGACCTGACCAGCCTGACATCCCCATATACCTGCACAGTCCTAGAGACACAACTCATACCCAGACCTGACCAGCCTGCCATCCCCATATACCTGCACAGTCCTAGATACAACTCATACCCAGACCTGACCAGCCTGCCATCCCCATATACCTGCACAGTCCTAGAGACACAACTCATACCCAGACCTGACCAGCCTGCCATCCCCATATACCTGCACAGTCCTAGATATACAACTCATACCCAGACCTGACCAGCCTGCCATCCCCATATACCTGCACAGTCCTAGAGACACGACTCATACCCAGACCTGACCAGCCTGCCATCCCCATATACCTGCACAGTCCTAGAGACACAACTCATACCCAGACCTGACCAGCCTGCCATCCCCATATACCTGCACAGTCCTAGAGATAACTCATACCCAGACCTGACCAGCCTGACATCCCCGTATACCTGCACAGTCCTAGAGACACAACTCATACCCAGACCTGACCAGCCTGCCATCCCCATATACCTGCACAGTCCTAGAGATAACTCATACCCAGACCTGACCAGCCTGACATCCCCGTATACCTGCACAGTCCTAGAGACAACTCATACCCAGACCTGACCAGCCTGCCATCCCCGTATACCTGCACAGTCCTAGAGATACAACTCATACCCAGACCTGACCAGCCTGCCATCCCCATATACCTGCACAGTCCTAGAGACAACTCATACCCAGACCTGACCAGCCTGCCATCCCCATATACCTGCACAGTCCTAGATATACAACTCATACCCAGACCTGACCAGCCTGCCATCCCCATATACCTGCACAGTCCTAGAGACACAACTCATACCCAGACCTGACCAGCCTGCCATCCCCATATACCTGCACAGTCCTAGAGATACAACTCATACCCAGACCTGACCAGCCTGCCATCCCCATATACCTGCACAGTCCTAGAGACACAACTCATACCCAGACCTGACCAGCCTGCCATCCCCATATACCTGCACAGTCCTAGAGACAACTCATACCCAGACCTGACCAGCCTGCCATCCCCATATACCTGCACAGTCCTAGAGACAACTCATACCCAGACCTGACCAGCCTGCCATCCCCATATACCTGCACAGTCCTAGATATACAACTCATACCAAGACCTGACCAGCCTGCCATCCCCATATACCTGCACAGTCCTAGAGACAACTCATACCCAGACCTGACCAGCCTGCCATCCCCATATACCTGCACAGTCCTAGAGATACAACTCATACCCAGACCTGACCAGCCTGCCATCCCCATATACCTGCACAGTCCTAGAGATAACTCATACCCAGACCTGACCAGCCTGCCATCCCCATATACCTGCACAGTCCTAGAGATACAACTCATACCCAGACCTGACCAGCCTGCCATCCCCATATACCTGCACAGTCCTAGAGATACAACTCATACCCAGACCTGACCAGCCTGCCATCCCCGTATACCTGCACAGTCCTAGAGACAACTCATACCCAGACCTGACCAGCCTGCCATCCCCATATACCTGCACAGTCCTAGAGATACAACTCATACCCAGACCTGACCAGCCTGCCATCCCCGTATACCTGCACAGTCCTAGAGATACAACTCATACCCAGACCTGACCAGCCTGCCATCCCCATATACCTGCACAGTCCTAGAGACACGACTCGTACCCCGACCTGCCCAAGCAGCCACCATCCTCCCCCTAGGAAAGTTTTCCCTGCACAGCCTTGGCATTAAGTCACTCGTGTACCCAAATCCTTCCCCATTAAGCAGAACTCGCCTGGCACCCGGTGGGATAGATACAGAGACCGAGACACAGGCAAACAAAATTTATTGTGTTTATAAAATAAAATAGAACATAATCAATCCCAGAGCATCCCGAACCCCAAAACCAGGAAGAGTGGGGGACAGGGGGTGCAGGGCCACGACTGGTGGGAGCTGCCCCCATGTGGACAGATCTTGCACAAGCCTATTCAGTTCTCATCGGGAGGACAGCAGTCACTTTGTACACGGAGGTGAAACAGGACGATAGCGACAGATGCCCCCGCCAGACGGTGCGAGGCATAAGCTGCAGTGTTCCACTTGGGCAGGGGAGGGGTAATGACGGGGTAGATGAGGGAGAGGGGGCAGGTGCAGCATCTCCCATCGTTCACTGCACCGCCTGCTCGTTAGCGCTGCCGCTCGTCTCCTGTGGCTTCATCACATCGGGGAGTTCAGGAGGACTGGAGAAGGGGTCAACTCGCAGAGGTTCAAAGGCATCTCCTGCAAGACAGAAGGATCAGTGCCTGCCCAGCCCCCCACACCCTGTGCCACCCACCCGGCACCACACTCACCAGAGCAGCGGAACGCCAGTCCAACGGTGGCCGGAGCCTGGGGCCGCGCGGTCTGGCTGGTGAAGCCACAGTCACCTAAGGTCTTATTATCATCTAATAACTGGTCGTCCTGGAAGAGAAGAGGATGATGAGGAACCGGCGTGGGAAACAGCAGGAGCAGGGAAGGGGCCGACAACTCACTTTGTACAGACGCTGCTCCTCCGGGGGTCTCTTCAGGATCCCCTCCACAATTCTCTTCAGCTCATATACGGTCGTGTTCTCCTTTGCATCAGTGAAAATGGTAGTTTTGTTACGGCGGATCATCAAAAACACGTCCTGGGGAGAGAGGAAGAAGTAACAGCTGGCGTGAGAATAGTGGGAGAACCCCCGGGGAATGGGGGGCAAAAACACTAGGGGACGGGGCGAACACCCCGGGTAATGAAGGCGAGAGGGCAGCAGGAGAACCCCCGGGAATGGAGACAAAAACCACCAGGGGACGGGGGCAAACCCCGGGTAATGAAGGCAACAGAGTAACCGGAGAATCCCAAGGTAAAGAGGGCGAAAACCACCAGGGGACAGGGCAAACACCCCGGGTAATGAAGGCGAGAGGGCAGCAGAAGAACCCCCGGGAATGGAGGCAAAAACCACCAGGGGACAGGGCAAACACCCCGGGTAATGAAGGTGAGAGGGCAGCAGGAGAACCCCCGGGAATGGAGGCAAAAACCACCAGGGGACGGGGCAAACACCCCGGGTAATGAAGGTGAGAGGGCAGCAGGAGAACCCCCGGGAATGGAGGCAAAAACCACCAGGGGACGGGGCAAACACGCCAGGTAATGAAGGTGAGAGGGAAGCAGGAGAACCCCCCCTGGGAATGGAGGCAAAAACCACCAGGGGACGGGGCAAACATGCCAGGTAATGAAGGTGAGAGGGCAGCGGGAGAACCCCCCCTGGGAATGGAGGCAAAAACCACCAGGGGACGAGGCAAACACGCCAGGTAATGAAGGTGAGAGGGCAGCAGGAGAAACCCCCCCTGGGAATGGAGGCAAAAACCACCAGGGGACGGGGCGAACGCGCCAGGTAATGAAGGCGAGAGTGTAACAGGAGAATCCCAAGGAAATGAGGGCGAAAACCCACCAGGGGACAGGGCAAACACGCCAGGTAATGAAGGCGAGAGGGCAGCAGGAGAACCCCCGGGAATGGAGGCAAAACCCACCAGGGGACGGGGCGAACCCCCGGGTAATGAAGGCGAGAGGGCAGCAGGAGAACCCCCGGGAATGGAGGCAAAACCCACCAGGGGACAGGGCAAACACCCCGGGTAATGAAGGTGAGAGGGCAGCAGGAGAACCCCCCTGGGAATGGAGGCAAAAAACACCAGGGGACGGGGCGAACACCCCGGGTAATGAAGGCTAGAGGGCAGCAGGAGAACCCTGCAAAGCTGATCTGCAACAGCAATCAGAACGTTGGAGCCAGATTGATGAAGAGACTGTCATTAAGTCCATGCCTCAGAGACTGCGAGCTGTTATAAAAGCCAGAGGAGGTGCCACAATACACTAGTGATTGATTGGAGGGTTCTTGTGTTTGTTTTTCATGATTCCATAATTTCCCCGTTTGGTCTTAGTCTGCTTTCACACATCCGGCTTGAGCAGTGCGGCTCAATCCGGCTGTGCAAGCTATGCAACGGATGCGGTGAACACACCGCATCCTTTGCATACGTTTTTCCTTTGCGGCCAGTCCGGTTTTTGCCGCTTGCGGCATGCTACTGAGCATGCGCAGTGGCAAAAACCGCATGCGGCAGCCGGATGCGGTTATTGCCACATCGCGCCGCATCCGGCCGCCATAGGCATGCATTGAAAAATGCGCCGCATCGGCCGAATGCGGCGCGATGCGGTTTTTTTTTGCCGCACGAAAAAACGTGCCAGGCAACGTTCCATCCGGCCGCCGTATCGGCTAAATCTGCCGCATGCGGCAAAAACCGGACCGAACGCAAGGCCATGCGGCACAATGCGGCACTAATTAAAGTCTAAAGAGGGGGGAGGCCAGAATCTCTGCCGGGGAAGGGGGGGGTTGTACATATACGGAGGAAAGTTATATAAAGACAGTAAAGAAAACACAACACAACTGACTGCGTCTAGAGGTCCAGCTCACAAGCTACAATCTATGGAAACGGGCGGACAATAGGTAGAATGCGCTCACCATGAATGGTCCTGACATTATAGAATAAATAGGGGTCTTCATAAAGGGTCATTAGTGCAGGAGGAAGGGGATGAAAAGGAGGGAGCAGATTGAGAAATGTGAGGAAAGGGGAACAGGGGACAGTTAGGGAGGTGATCAGCCAGTCTAAGAAATGTGTTTATTGAGCACGCTTAACACTGTGGGGACTAGATATTAGTTGGAATCTCTTGGGTTGTGCATTCCAGAAAACTTGTGCAGCACCAGAGAAGTCTTGGATACAAAGTGGAAGGATGTTAGTCTCCGATCAGTTGTAGAAACTAGAACACTGTAGGGTAATAGAAAGATGACAAAAGTAGTATTGTTACTGATTTTAGGAGTGTTCCTTGTTGCTCTGTATTATTCTGTGCAGTCTTAATCACCTTAGCTCAGTCACCGCCTGCAGCCTGGATGTGTCCATGCCTGAACCCTGCTGACATTTCCAGTCATTACTGCTCTCCAAGTGCTGAAAATTATCCAACCTGTCTGGTTACCCCTGGATATAAGGATTAGGCCTGAGGAGGACAGATAGTAAGATTCATCCTTTGTGGGACACTGATGCTACGGCCAGCACCCCAGAGACTTGGAGAAACCCCGATTACCCTGGAAGAGAGATCTGGAGGCGTGCGACTGTCACCTCCTGGGTAGCAGGGCTGTGGAGTCGGTAAGCCAAACCTTCGACTCCGACTCCTCAAATTCTCTTGCACCGACTCCGACTCCGGCTCCGGCTCCTACATATATTGCTTATAGTTAGGTGAAAAATTTATTGTAGTACATGAATATGTGTATGTGAACATCAGACATTTAATAATTTTTATGATACAATAATCAAGATATTTGGATAGAACATAAAATATATTTATTGGAATACAACTTTAGAACACAAAAAACTGTAATAAATTGTAAATATGTAATACACTATGTAATATACAGTAGATTACATATATATCTTGTGTGTGTATATACACTGTATATATATATATATATATATATATATATATATATATATATATATATATATATATATATATTATATATATATTACATATTTACAATTTATTAGTTTTTTGTGTTCTAAAGTTGTATTCCAATAAATATTTTATGTTCTATCCAAATATCTTGATTATTGTATCATAAAAACAATTAAATGTCTGATGTTCACATTGTACTACAATAAATTTTTCACTTAAATATAAGCATTATACTAAATGTTATTATTTAGTAAAATATTCAGCACATTCTGCATTGCACTCCTGTCCCCAATTTATTATATATTTTAGGAGTCGGAGTCGGTGCATTTTATACCGACTCCGACTCCACCAAAATGAGCTCCGACTCCGACTCAGACTCCACGACTCCGACTCCACAGCCCTGCTGGGTAGTCCTCCTGTTACTGGACTAGAGCCGCGTTCTTGGACTATTTTTCCTGGATTGTTTAATGGACCTTCTGGTTTGCATGTAATAAAGGTTCTTGGGATTGCTCGCTCATCTCTAGCTCTGTAGATCGTGTGATACTGGAGAAGGACGCCGTGACAAGGAGATTTAGGGCAGTGCAGCCGTGTGGAGAGCACATAATAGACAGAAGAGAAGGAGAATAGTGCAGAGGAGAACTAGGACTAGAAGGATGGTAGACGAAAGAGGAGATTGAGGGTGGTGCAGAAATGTGGAGAACACACGGAGGGTATGAAACCGATCACGAGCAGATGTAGAGCGGTGCAGCACTGTGGAGGGGCAGGTAGGGTGGTAGAGGAGGCCGTCTGTCGGGTGGTGCAGAACCGTGGAGAGCTTTGTGGGCGAGTGTGATAATGTAATATTGTACTATATGTCAGTATATAAACCGGGGTACGTACACACACACCCCCCACACACACCACACCACACACACACCCCACACACACACGGTGGGGTGGATATTCTCCAAGTCTCTCTGGGCAGCGGCCATAGCATCAGCGTCCCACTCCCGCTCAATCCTTATATCTCGGGGTAGGTGGACCGGTTGGATTGTTTTCAGCGCCCCCCAGACCTATGGACGGAGGCACTGCTGGGGACAGTGAGGGGATGTCAGCAGGGGGTCATCAGACACATCCAGGCTGCAGGTGGTGACCGAGCCAATGTGACCGAGACTTTACACAGAATAATACAGAGCAACAAGGAACAATACGATCATACACGACACAGCGCACCATCAGATATTACACACGGGGCGAGTACACAGGGGCATGTAAAGGTTGGGGCACCCCTGACCAAAATTACTCTTAATGTGAACAGGTAAGAAAGTTGAAGAGTAAATAAAACACTAAAGGCAAAGTTACAGGTGACACATTCCCTTTGTATTGTAGGGAAAAAAAAAAAAAAAAAGTTTAAAATATTTAACATTTGACAATCTACAAAAAAAAGGAAAATGGCCCGATGCAAAAGTTTGTGCACCCTGGGAGATTTGTTGGTCACAGTTTATCTGAGCAAAAGTTGCAGATGTTAAAGGGCAGCAGTCACCAGGCTTTCCCATTATAAGCTGCAGGCACCACCAGTGAGCCCCTATATAGGGCCTTATAGAATATTGTATGGCTGCTCTGTATAAGGTAAACCACTTGCCACACTGACCTGTGGGGTGGTGCGGTACGATGGCCGCCTCTGGTCTCGGTCCGGCGCTTCCTCTCAGGAGGGCAGATCAAAAGTGCGCATGTGCAGGGGCACAATGGAGGCCTCTGTGTGTAGGACGCGTCATCTACTCGCAGTTGTGACAGAGGATGGCGATGGAAGGAAGATAGGAGGCGCCGGACCGGAGAGCAGCGACACCCATCGGACCGGAGAGCAGCGACACCCATCGGACCGGAGAGCAGCGACACCCATCGGACCGGATAGAGGAGGAGGCACCAGACCGGAGAGCAGCGACACCCATCGGACCGGATAGAGGAGGAGGCACCAGACCGGAGAGCAACGACACCCATTAGACCGGAGAGAGGAGGCACCGGACCGAGAGCAACACCTATCAGAACGGAGAGAAGAGGCACCAGACCGAGAGCAACACCTATCAGACCGGAGAGAGAGGAGGCACCAGACCGAGAGCAGCAATGCCCATCAGACCGGAGAGAGAGGAGGCGCCGGACCGAGAGCAATGCCCATCAGACCGGAGAGAGAGCAGCGACACCCATCGGACCGGAGAGCAGCGACACCCATCGGACCGGAGAGCAGCGACACCCATCGGACCGGAGAGCAGCGACACCCATCGGACCGGAGAGCAGCGACACCCATCGGACCGGAGAGCAGCGACACCCATCGGACCGGAGAGCAGCGACACCCATCGGACCGGAGAGCAGCGACACCCATCGGACCGGAGAGCAGCGACACCCATCGGACCGGAGAGCAGCGACACCCATCGGACCGGAGAGCAGCGACACCCATCGGACCGGAGAGCAGCGACACCCATCGGACCGGAGAGCAGCGACACCCATCGGACCGGAGAGCAGCGACACCCATCGGACCGGAGAGCAGCGACACCCATCGGACCGGAGAGCAGCGACACCCATCGGACCGGAGAGCAGCGACACCCATCGGACCGGAGAGCAGCGACACCCATCGGACCGGAGAGCAGCGACACCCATCGGACCGGAGAGCAGCGACACCCATCGGACCGGAGAGCAGCGACACCCATCGGACCGGAGAGCAGCGACACCCATCGGACCGGAGAGCAGCGACACCCATCGGACCGGAGAGCAGCGACACCCATCGGACCGGAGAGCAGCGACACCCATCGGACCGGAGAGCAGCGACACCCATCGGACCGGAGAGCAGCGACACCCATCGGACCGGAGAGCAGCGACACCCATCGGACCGGAGAGCAGCGACACCCATCGGACCGGAGAGCAGCGACACCCATCGGACCGGAGAGCAGCGACACCCATCGGACCGGAGAGCAGCGACACCCATCGGACCGGAGAGCAGCGACACCCATCGGACCGGAGAGCAGCGACACCCATCGGACCGGAGAGCAGCGACACCCATCGGACCGGAGAGCAGCGACACCCATCGGACCGGAGAGCAGCGACACCCATCGGACCGGAGAGCAGCGACACCCATCGGACCGGAGAGCAGCGACACCCATCGGACCGGAGAGCAGCGACACCCATCGGACCGGAGAGCAGCGACACCCATCGGACCGGAGAGCAGCGACACCCATCGGACCGGAGAGCAGCGACACCCATCGGACCGGAGAGCAGCGACACCCATCGGACCGGAGAGCAGCGACACCCATCGGACCGGATAGAGGAGGAGGCACCAGACCAGAGAGAGGAGGCACCGGACCGGAGAGCAATGCCCATTAGACCGGAGAGCAACGACACCCATTAGACCGGAGAGAGGAGGCACCGGACCGGAGAGCAACGACACCCATTAGACCGGAGAGAGGAGGCACCGGACCGGAGAGCAACGACACCCATTAGACCGGAGAGAGGAGGCACCGGACCGAGAGCAACACCTATCAGAACGGAGAGAAGAGGCACCAGACCGAGAGCAGCAATGCCCATCAGACCGGAGAGAGAGGAGGCGCCGGACCGAGAGCAATGCCCATCAGACCGGAGAGAGAGGAGGCGCCGGACTGAGAGCAGTGACACCCATCAGACCAGAGAGCGAGGAGGCATCAGACCGGAGAGCAATGCCCATCAGAGCAGAGAGAGAGGAGGCGCCGGACCGAGAGCAGTGACACCCATCAGACCAGAGAGCGAGGCGGCATCAGACCGGAGAGCAATGCCCATCAGAGCAGAGAGAGAGGAGGCGCCGGACCGAGAGCAGTGACACCCATCAGACCAGAGAGCGAGGAGGCATCAGACCAGAGAGCGAGGAGGCATCAGACCGGAGAGAGGATGTACTGGATCGAGAGCAATGCCCATCAGACCGGAGAGAAGAGGCACCAGACCGAGAGCAGCAATGCCCATCAGACCGGAGAGAGAGGAGGCGCCGGACCGAGAGCAATGCCTATCAGACCGGAGAGAGAGGAGGCGCCGGACCGAGAGCAATGCCTATCAGACCGGAGAGAGAGGAGGCGCCGGACTGAGAGCAGTGACACCCATCAGACCAGAGAGCGAGGAGGCATCAGACCGGAGAGCAATGCCCATCAGACCGGAGAGAGGATGTACTGGACCGAGAGCAATGCCCATCAGACCGGAGAGAGGATGTACTGGACCGAGAGCAATGCCCATCAGACCGGAGAGAGGAGGCACCAGACCGAGAGCAGCAACGCCCATCAGACCAGACCACCCCGCAGGCAAGTGTAATTAAAGCTGTTTACCTTATACAGAGCCACCTGGGTTCTTATATACAGCATTCTAGAATACTGTATATAGGGGCACACTGGTGATGGCCACAGCTTACAAGGGAAAATCCTGGTAACAGGTTCTGTTTAATTATCTTGTTAGGAAAGGCCGGCTGATGGAAGTTTCACAGCCTTCTAAAAACCTGGCCTCCTAATCTTTTGCCCAAAAAAACAGCAGCCATGGGTTCTTCTAAGCAGCTGCCTACTACTCTGAAGATAGTGGAGGCCCTCAAAGCAGGAAAAGGCTATAAGAAGATAAAGTGTTTTCAAGTCACCCTTTCCTCAGTTCGAAGTGTAATTGAGAAATGGCCGTTACCAGGAACAGTGGAGGTGCAAATAAGGTCCGAAAACCAAGCAAAATGTCTGAGAACTGGAGAGGAAAATCAAAACCCCTGCGTGACTGCAAAAGACCATCAGAAAGATTTAGCAGACTCTGGAGTTGTGGTACCTTGTTTTACTGTTCAATAACACCTGCACAAATATGGCCTTCATGGAAAAGTCATCAGAAGAAATCTTCTCCTGTGTCCTCACCATAATAATTTATAGTTTCATAGTTTTTTAAGGTTGAAGGGAGACTCTAAGTCCATCTAGTTCAACCCGTAGCCTAACATGTTGATCCAGAGGAAGGCAAAAAACCCCAATGTGGCAAACAAGTTCCAATGGGGAAAAAATTTCCTTCCTGACTCCACATCCGGCAATCAGACTAGTTCCCTGGATCAATACCCTGTCATAAATTCTAATATACATAACTGGTTATATTAAATTTTTCAAGAAAGGCATCCAGGCTCTGCTTAAATGTTAGTAGTGAATCACTCATTACAACATCATGTGGCAGAGAGTTCCATAGTCTCACTGCTCGTACAGTAAAGAATCCTCGTCTGTGATTATGATTAAACCTTCTTTCCTCAAGACGTAGCGGATGCCCCCGTGTTCCAGTCGCAGGCCTAGGTGTAAATAGATCTTTGGAAAGGTCTCTGTACTGTCCCCTCATATATTTATACATTGTGATTAGATCTCCCCTAAGCCTTCGTTTTTCCAGACTAAATAACCCCAAGTTTAATAACCTGTCTTCGTATTGCAGCCCCCCCATTCCTCTAATAATCTTGGTCGCTCTTCTTTGCACCCTCTCCAGTTCAGCTATGTCCTTCTTATATATCGGTGACCAGAATTGTACACAGTATTCTAAGTGCGGTCGCACTAGTGACTTGTACAGAGGTAGAACTATATTTTTTTCATGAACACTTATACCTCTTTTAATACATCCCATTATTTTATTAGCCCTGGCAGCAGCTGCCTGACACTGTCCACTAAAGTGAAGTTTACCATCCACCCATACACCCAAGTCTTTTTCTGTGTCTGTTTTACCCAGTGTTCTACAATTAAGTACATAATCATAAATGTTATTTCCTCTACCCAAGTGCATGACCTTACATTTATCTACATTAAACTTCAATTGCCACTTCTCAGCCCAATCCTCCAATTTACATAAATCTCCCTGTAATATAAAATTATCCTCCTCTGTATTGATTACCCTGCAGAGTTTAGTATCATCTGCAAATATTGAAATTCTACTCCGCATGCCCCCAACAAGGTCATTTATAAATATGTTGAAAAGAAGCGGGCCCAATACTGACCCCTGTGGTACCCCACTATGAACTGAGACCCAGTCAGAGTACGTACCATTAATAACCACCCTTTGTTTCCTATCACTGAGCCAGTTTTTAACCCAGTTACACATATTTTCCCCTATCCCCATTATTCTCATTTTATGTACCAACCTTTTGTGTGGCACCGTATCAAAAGCTTTTGAAAAGTCCATATACACAACATCCACTGCATTTCCCTGGTCCAGGCTTGAACTTACCTCTTCATAGAAGCTGATCAAATTAGTTTGACAGGATCGATCCCTCATAAACCCATGTTGATACTCTGTCATAAGGTTATTTTTCTTGAGATACTCCAGTATAGCATCTCTCAAGAAACCCTCAAGGATTTTACCAACCGTAGAGGTTAAACTTACCGGCCTATAATTTCCCGGCTCAGTTTTTGTCCCCTTTTTGAATATTGGCACCACATTTGCTATGCGCCAGTCCTGCGGTACCGGCAGACGTCTGCAAAAGAACATCTAGCCAAGCCTGAGGCATTCTGAAAACAAGTTGTGTGGACCGATGAGGATAAAATAGAACTGGCCACGATGATCAAAAAGGTCTGTGTGGAGAAAAAAGGGCAGAGAATTTCAGGAAAAGAATATCTCGCCAACCATTAAGCATGGGGGGGGGGGGGAAATCAATCATGCTTTGGGGTTGTGTTTCAGCCAATGGCACGGGAAACATTTCACAGGTAGAAGCAAGAATGGAGTCAATGAAATTTCAACAAACTGATGGAAACATAACACCATCTGTAAAAAAGCTGAAGAGGAGAAAAAAAAAAAAAAAAAGGACGATTTCTACAAATAATTACCCTAAACTCACAAGATCCACAGTAGACGACCTCAAGCTGAAAGTTTTACAATGGCCTGTCACAGTCCCCTGATCTGAACATCACTGAAATCTGTGGCTAGAACTCAAAAGAGCAGAGCATGCAAGATGAGCCAGGAATCTCACAGAACTGGAAGATGTCTCCAAGGAAGAGCAGTGCATGCAAGACGAGCCAGGAATCCCAGAACTGGAAGATGTCTCCAAGGAAGAGCAGAGCATGCAAGACGAGCCAGAAATCTCAGAACTGGAAGATGTCTCCAAGGAAGAGCAGAGCATGCAAGACAAGCCAGAAATCTCAGAACTGGAAGATGTCTCCAAGGAAGAGCAGAGCATGCAAGACGAGCCACGAATTTCACAGAACTGGAAGATGTCTCCAAGGAAGAGCAGAGCATGCAAGAAGAGCCAGGAATCTCACAGAACTGGAAGACGTCTCCAAGGAAGAATGGAGGAAAATTCCTCAAACAAGAACTGGAGGACTCTTGGCTGCTACAAAAAGTGTTTAGAAGCCTTGATACTTGCCAAAGGAGGGTGCTACTAACTATGTAGGGTGCACAAACTTTTGCATTACCTCATTTTCCTTTTTGCAATTTTTAAAATTTAAAAGATTAAAATAATACGAGGGGCCGATAAGTCTTTGGCTTTGTAATTTTTTTGTTTCTATGGTAACGAATGTTACATCACATGAAAGCCTTGTGGCTAATAATTTTTAAAAATGTTATGTTTGTTGCTTATGGCAACAGTGTTCTACGCACGCGGGAAAACAAAATGGCGGAGTCTAATGCGATGTTCACACAACTGAGAGCAGAGGATGATAAAGTTCTTGTTTCTACAAGGAAAGTCCGCGGCGGATCTTCATGGGGATGTGTCGCAGACATTGGGGGATCAATGCCCTTCATATTCCACAGGTAAGAACTGGGTTGCCAAATGTAAACCGGGCCCCTTCAGCCCCAATGATGAGGAACGTCCTGGACGCTCGAGAGTGGTTGTTGTTCCGGAGATGGTCGATGCTGCACACAACCTCATACTGGAGAATCCACCAATTTCAGGTAAAGCAATAGCAGACATGGGGATTTCCTGTGAACGTGTTTGTCTCATTCTCCATGAACATTTGGACATGAGGAAGCGATCGGCAAAGTGGATCCCCAAATGTCTGACAACAGATCAGAGAAGCAGCGAGTGCCGCTCCATTTGTCAGCGTATACGGAGTGATGAGAACTTCCTGGAGAGACCGGTCACTATGGATGAGACCTACATTTATTTGTATGACCCTGAAAACAAGGAGCAGTCAAAAGAGCGGAGGCACAGTGGTCCTCCCCATCCAAAGAAGTTCAGGGTGCAAAAATCAGCCACCAAGGTGATGCCGTCTGTATTCTGGCATAAGGAGGGCGTGCTGCTAGTGGACTACCTTCAAAAGGGTTCCACCATCAATGCAAGGTATTACACTAAACTTTTAGACCAACTGAAGGCAGCTCTGAGGGCCAAAAGCTGCGGCAAGCTGTCCAAAGCAATCTTGTTCCTGCAAGACAACGCCTCCGCTCACACTGCACAAGCGACCACGGCAAAACTGGCAGAGGCGGGCTTCCAGCTGGTGACCACCCACCTTATTCACCAGATCTAGCTCCCTCTGACTAACATCTATTTCCAAACCTGAAGAAACACCTCAAGGGTAAGAAATTTCACAGAATTTCTAATGCCATGGTTATTACGGATGCCTGGTTTGGGGCACAACCAAAATCCTTTTTGGTAGGCTTACAGAACTTGGAATACCGGTGTAAGAAGTGTGTTGTCATCAGTGGAGAGTGTGTGGAAGAAATGGAAAGTTTCATCATCCAAACTCGCTTCTTTATGGGTAAAGACAAAGACTTATCAGCAGCCCCTCGTATATATTTATATTTCCCTTAAAATACAGGGGGGGGGGGGGGGATGCGTCATCTAACTTTATGCCTTTTAGAGGTCATGTAATCTTCCACTTGCCTAACTATTCACAAGAACAGTCATTTTACCAGCGATGCACAAACCTATACATGTCCCTCCTATATAGTAGGGATGGTGATGGGGTTATACACTGGAGAGGACGAGGACGGAACAAGGGCTGATGCTTTCTCAGAAATAATGTAATCTCCATTAACGATCATGCTCTGGTTTTGGGGAAAGGGCGCCCCGTGCCACCAGAGCAGGGGGAAGGGGGCGCCCCGTGCCACCAGAGCAGGGGGAAGGGGGCGCCCCGTGCCACCAGAGCAGGGGGAAGGGGGAGCTGGGAATGACTTCAGCACATCTGCGGCCACAGGACATCACTAGTCCCTCACACTGCTCTGGGGGGATTTTGGCCCACTCTTCCTCCACAGGACATCACTAGTCCCGCACACTGCTCTGGGGGGGATTTTGGCCCACTCTTCCTCCACAGGACATCACTAGTCTCTCACACTGCTCTGGGGGGATTTTGGCCCACTCTTCTTCCAGTCTCTTCCACAGGACATCACTAGTCCCTCACACTGCTCTGGGGGGATTTTGGCCCACTCTTCTTCCAGTCTCTTCCACAGGACATCACTAGTCTCTCACACTGCTCTGGGGGGATTTTGGCCCATTCTTCTTCCAGTCTCTTCCACAGGACATCACTAGTCTCTCACACTGCTCTGGTGGGATTTTGGCCCACTCTTCTTCCAGTCTCTTCCACAGGACATCACTAGTCCCTCACACTGCTCTGGGGGGATTTTGGCCCACTCTTCTTCCAGTCTCTTCCACAGGACATCACTAGTCTCTCACACTGCTCTGGGGGGATTTTGGCCCACTCTTCTTCCAGTCTCTTCCACAGGACATCACTAGTCCCTCACACTGCTCTGGGGGGATTTTGGCCCATTCTTCTTCCAGTCTCTTCCACAGGACATCACTAGTCCCTCACACTGCTCTGGGGGGATTTTGGCCCACTCTTCTTCCAGTCTCTTCCACAGGACATCACTAGTCCCTCACACTGCTCTGGGGGATTTTGGTCCACTCTTCTGCCAGTCTCTTCCACAGGACATCACTAGCCTCTCACACTGCTCTGGGGGGGATTTTGGTCCACTCTTCTTCCAGAGGACATCACTAGTCCCTCACACTGCTCTGGGGGGATTTTGGCCCACTCTTCTTCCAGAGGACATCACTAGTCCCTCACACTGCTCTGGGGGGGATTTTGGCTCACTCTTCTTCCAGTCTCTTCCACAGGACATCACTAGTCCCTCACACTGCTCTGGGGGGATTTTGGCCCACTCTTCTGCCAGTCTCTTCCACAGGACATCACTAGTCTCTCACACTGCTCTGGGGGGATTTTGGCCCACTCTTCTTCCAGTCTCTTCCACAGGACATCACTAGTCCCTCACACTGCTCTGGGGGGATTTTGGTCCACTCTTCTTCCAGTCTCTCCACAGGACATCACTAGCCTCTCACACTGCTCTGGGGGGATTTTGGCCCACTATTCTTCCAGTCTCTTCCACAGGACATCACTAGTCTCTCACACTGCTCTGGGGGGATTTTGGTCCACTCTTCTTCCAGTCTCTTCCACAGTTCTGTGACTGTTGGGGGTTTCTTGGCCATAACTTTGTCACCAAGGATTTTCCGAAGGTTTTTATTGGGTTTAGATCAGGACTCTGGGCTGTGGCCATTTCATTGTTTCCGGGGGCTGCTTTCCCCGTTTTGCTGTGTGACAGGGGGCATTGTGCTGCATGAGAATTGCTGCTGACTGAGTGATGAACACAAGGAGCCGCGTGTTCTGAAGAAGGTTCTGATCCACACTTGTTTCACTCTGCCATGTAGCTGTATGAGAGGTCCAACTCCTGCTGCAGAAAACATTCCACAACCCATGACCCTTCCTCCACCGCCGCTCACTGACTTAACACACTTTGGGTTCAGTCTTTTCCCAGTTTGTGGATGCTGATAATGTTTCCCATTAGACCCAAATAAATTACACTTGCTTTCATCCCTAAATGACCTGTGGCCACTTCTCTGTCCACACAACATGCTCCTCACCAAAGGGGAGTCTAGCCTTGTGATTCTGCTAATGAGAGGTTTGGTCACTGCAGAGGGGACTTTTAATCCAAATGCTCTTACATGTCGTGACACTGTATGATGAGACAGATCCTTACCTTGTTCAGTGCTGAACTGCTGAGCAATTCCAGCTGCAGTGTGGAAGCGATTAACCATGGACAGTCTGCGCACTATCCCGCCCTCTCTATGCGGAGAGTCTGCGCACTATCCCGCCCTCTCTATGCGGAGAGTCTGCGCACTATCCCGCCCTCTCTATGCGGAGAGTCTGCGCACTATCCCGCCCTCTCTATGCGGAGAGTCTGCGCACTATCCCGCCCTCTCTATGCGGAGAGTCTGCGCACTATCCCGCCCTCTCTATGCGGAGAGTCTGCGCACTATCCCGCCCTCTCTATGCGGAGAGTCTGCGCACTATCCCGCCCTCTCTATGCGGAGAGTCTGCGCACTATCCCGCCCTCTCTATGCGGAGAGTCTGCGCACTATCCCGCCCTCTCTATGCGGAGAGTCTGCGCACTATCCCGCCCTCTCTATGCGGAGAGTCTGCGCACTATCCCGCCCTCTCTATGCGGAGAGTCTGCGCACTATCCCGCCCTCTCTATGCGGAGAGTCTGCGCACTATCCCGCCCTCTCTATGCGGAGAGTCTGCGCACTATCCCGCCCTCTCTATGCGGAGAGTCTGCGCACTATCCCGCCCTCTCTATGCGGAGAGTCTGCGCACTATCCCGCCCTCTCTATGCGGAGAGTCTGCGCACTATCCCGCCCTCTCTATGCGGAGAGTCTCCGCACTATCCCGCCCTCTCTATGCGGAGAGTCTCCGCACTATCCCGCCCTCTCTATGCGGAGAGTCTCCGCACTATCCCGCCCTCTCTATGCGGAGAGTCTCCGCACTATCCCGCCCTCTCTATGCGGAGAGTCTCCGCACTATCCCGCCCTCTCTATGCGGAGAGTCTCCGCACTATCCCGCCCTCTCTATGCGGAGAGTCTCCGCACTATCCCGCCCTCTCTATGCGGAGAGTCTCCGCACTATCCCGCCCTCTCTATGCGGAGAGTCTCCGCACTATCCCGCCCTCTCTTACATTTGTCTTTGGGGGGTGACCAGCCTTCTTGGGGGACTGGAAAGAGTTTGGGATGTTGTAAAGATGCAATATTCTCAAAATCACAGACTTGGAACGACTGACTTCTCCTGCTATGGCTGATAGGGTCACCCCTTTGGCCTTCATTTGGACAACCTGCTGCCGGAGGCTTTCATTCACCTTGGAACGGCAAAGTCAAGTTAGGCTGGTTTCACACTACGTCTTTTTAACATCCGTTAAAAACGTTTTTTTAACGGAAGTACGGATCCTGTGCAAATCCGTTTTCACTGCAATGCATTTTCAATGGACTCGCGTCCACCTGCGTTTGCATGCGTTTGCGTCCGTTAGACGCAGGATCCGTCCTTTTGCGTTATTTTGACATGTTTCAAAAACGCAACATGTAGCGTTTTTTTGCTTTGTCAAAATAACGCATCTCACAGGATCCTTCACATTGCGCCGCGAGCTGCAATGCATTTCAATGAGTGCTGGATCCTGCCTAGCAGAATGCGTTCAGTTGCGTTGTAACAGGATCCTGCTTTTGTACTGAGCATGCCCAGAAAGTACTGAGCATGCCCAGAACCAGTCTCCAGTGATCTGTCTATCTCTCTACTCCCTCCCTCACCCCCTCTCTCTCTCTATCTCTGTCTTTCCCCCTTCCTCCCCTCCCTCTCTCTCCCACCTGAGAGCTGCGGACACTCGTAACCAAGGTAAATATCGGGTAACCACTTCTCTTAGTTACCTGATGTTTACGTTGGTTACGCGTGCAGGCAGCCCTGCTCCTAGCAGCTGCAGACACTCGTAACCAAGATAAATATCGGGTATCCAAGGCCGATGTTTACCTTGGTTACCAGCGTCTGCAGCTGTCAGAAGCCTCCTCCCAGTCTAGCTCCCCTCACTCCCGATCACATGACTCCAATGCCCGCCCCTAAACATCCAGTGCAGGATCCTGCAAAATAACATATGCGTTTGCATACGTTATTTGCTGTAAAAGCAGGATCCGTACTTCCGCTAAAAAAAACGTTTTCAGCGGATGTTAAAAAGACGTAGTGTGAAACCAGCCTTAGGAGCCAGTTACATGGGGATTGTCAGATAAGGCGGCTTTCACACTACGTCTTTTTAACATGCGTCCTGAACGTTTTTTTGCTGCAAAAGCGGATCCTGTTTGTACAGCAAAAAACGCATGTGTTACTTTGCAGGATCCTGTCACTGGATGTTTAGGGGCGGGCATTGGAGTCATGTGATCGGGAGTGCGTGGAACTAAACGTGCCAGACTGGGAACCGGCTTCTTACAACTGCGGAGGTTCGTAACCAAGGTAAACATCGGGTATACTTGCTTGGATACCCGATATTTAGTTTGGTTACGAGTGTCTGCAGCTGCTAGGAGCTCCCTGCACACGTAACCAACGTAAACATCGGGTAACTAAGAGAAGTGGTTACCCGATGTTTACCTTGGTTACGAGTGTCCGCAGCTCTCAGGTGGGGGAGAGGGGAGACAGAGAGAGAGGGAGGAGAGAGAGGGGGAGAGAGGGAGGGGGAGAGACAGACAGAGAGGGAGGAGATAGACTGATCACGGGGCTGGTTTCTGGGCATGCTCAGTAGAGCAAGCAGGATCCTGTCTATCAGCACGCCAGCGTTCACCTGTGTTTGCTGTTTAGTCAGGATCCAGCAATTTGCAGTATTTGGACGCAGCTCAAAAACGTTACATGTAGCGTTTTTGAAAGATGTTAAAAAACTGCAAGTCGCTGGATCCTCACTATAACGCACGCAAACGCAGGTGAACGGATGTTAACGTGAGCCCATTGCAAATGCATTGAAGTGAAAACGCATTTGCACTGGATCCGTTTTTGCGTTAAACGTTTAGGACGCATGTTAAAAAGACGTAGTGTGAAAGCCGCCTAATAGAGGACATTAGCACCAGGTGCAATTAGCCCCAATAACCTGCAGGATGTGACAGCGCCCTCTAATGGTGAGCCGGGTCTTATCTCAGTTACAGTCTTATTATTTGCTTTAGAATAAATTCACTTTATCTCCTCACGAGGAACTCGCAGCGAATAATCACAGGACGCCGCGAGGAGCGCGGAGCCAGGGAACGGTGTGGTCTCTAACTCATCGCCAGCGTATAGCAGGGGAGGCGGGGGGAGGATATAGGGGTGCACATGTAATGGTCTATATTATATAGGGAGTATATATTATATAGGGGCACATATATTGCAGATATTATATATGGGGTGTATATATATTATATAGGGGCATATTGCAGGTCTATATTATATATAGGGTGTGTATATATATATATTATATAGGGGCACATTGCAGGTATATTATATATGGGGTGTATATATAATATATAGGGGCACACACATTGCAGGTTTACATTATATATGGGGTATATTATATAGGGGCACATTGCAGGTATATGATATATGGGGGTATATTATATAGGGGCACATTGCAGGTATATTATATAAGATATATTATATATGGGGGTATATTATATAGGGGCACATTGCAGGTATATTATATAAGATATATTATATATGGGGGTATATTATATAGGGGTACATTGCAGGTATATTATATATGGGGTGTGTATATATAATATATAGGGGCACACACATTGCAGGTTTACATTATATATGGGGGTATATTATATAGGGGGCACATTGCAGGTATATTATATATGGGGTGTGCAGGTATATTATATATGGGGTGTATATATAATATATAGGGGCACACATATTGCAGGTTTACATTATATATGGGGTAGATTATATATGGGGTGTATATATAATATATAGGGGCACACACACTGCAGGTTTACATTATATATGGGGTAGATTATATATGGGGTGTGTAGATATAATATATAGGGGCACACACTGCAGGTTTACATTATATAGGGGGGCACATACTGCAGGTCTATATTATGTATAGGGGGCGCACACATGAGAGGGTCCCGTTTTCTGCGGAGCCTCTCGGCGGCCATCTTGTGAGTGGCGCCGTTACTAGGGCTGTCGGTGACGTTGGCCGCCATCTTGTGAGTGGCGCTCGGTGGCGCCGTTACTAGGGCTGTCGGTGGCGTTGGCCGCCATGTTGTGTGGGGGCGGATGGTACCGGACGGCGGGCGCTCGTGTGCTCGGTGTGTGCTGTGGGCCGCAGTCCGCCATGATGAGGAGGTCAGCAGTGCAGCGCTCCGGCCTGGGCCTTCCATAAAGCCGGGGCCGCAGCACCTCTCCTCCCGCAGCGCTGCCGCCTCCGCCCGGGCACAGCTCCTCCCGCAGCTCCCTGCGCCCCTCATACTCACCATCCCGGCCGTGTCCACCCGTCCGTCCCGGGGAGGCTGTGACCAGACAAAGAGCCAGCGCCCGACACTGCGCTCCGAGTATCCTCTGACCTCCCTCCCAGCGTGCACTGCGCCGCGCAGCCGCTCATCTGCCAACCAGCGCCATCTTGTGCGTGGCGGCCGTCAGTGACGGGGCGGTGCTGGAATCAGAGGGCGGGGCTATGGTCAGCGCTCCTCCGGCGTGACGTCACGGCTTTCCCTGCTGAAACCTACTGGCGCGAAAACGTCGTCATGGACTGAGGGGAAACTGCGAAGTGCAAGGCTCGTCACAGGGAAAAGAGGAGCACAGGGGAGAAAGGAGTGTGAGGGGAGAAAAGGAAAGGAGTGTGAGGGGAGAAAGGAGTGTGAGGGGAGAAAGGAAAGGAGTGTGAGGGGAGAAAGGAAAGGAGTGTGAGGGGAGAAAGGAAAGGAGTGTGAGGGGAGAAAGGAAAGGAGTGTGAGGGGAGAAAGGAAAGGAGTGTGAGGGGAGAAAGGAAAGGAGTGTGAGGGGAGAAAGGAAAGGAGTGTGAGGGGAGAAAGGAAAGGAGTGTGAGGGGAGAAAGGAAAGGAGTGTGAGGGGAGAAAGGAGTGTGAGGGGAGAAAGGAAAGGAGTGTGAGGGGAGAAAGGAAAGGAGTGTGAGGGGAGGAAGGAGTGTGAGGGGAGGAAGGAGTGTGAGGGGAGGAAGGAGTGTGAGGGGAGGAAAGAGGAGTGTGAGGGGAGGAAGGAGTGTGAGGGGAGGAAGGAGTGTGAGGGGAGGAAAGAGGAGCACAGGGGAGAAAGGAGTGTGAGGAGAGAAAGGAGTGTGAGGGGAGGAAAGAGGAGCACAGGGGAGAAAGGAGTGTGAGGGGAGGAAAGAGGAGCACAGGGGAGAAAGGAGTGTGAGGGGAGGAAAGAGGGTGAAGGGGGGAAAGGAGTGTGAGGGGAGGAAAGAGGGCAAAGGGGGGAAAGGAGGAGAAAGGAGTGTGAGAGGAGGAAAGAGGAGCACAGGGGAGAAAGGAGTGTGAGGGGAGAAAGAGGGCGAAGGAGGAAAGGAGTGTGAGAGGAGGAAAGAGGAGCACAGGGGAGAAATAAGTGTGAGGGGAGAAAGCGGGAGGGAGGTGAGGGGATAGACAAAAAATTACCTGTGAATATCTCAAACACTGGAGGAGTGAGACCCCAGAGGTACACAGCGAGCCCCACCCGAGAGTGATCGTCCATGGTGAGTGTCCCCAGTAGTAACTAAAACTTAAGAAGTGAGGGGGGCCATGTAGGTGGTGTAGGGAGGGGGGCCATGTAGGGGGTGTAGGGAGGGGGGCCATGTAGGGGGTGTAGGGAGGGGCGACTCAGGCTGTAGGTGAGGGTGTAGGGGAAAGCAACAGGGGGGGGGCGACGCGGGCTGTATGGGAGGTGAGGGGGCGACGCGGGCTGTATGGGAGGTGGGGGGGGCGACGCGGGCTGTATGGGAGGTGGGGGGGGGCGACGCGGGCTGTATGGGAGGTGGGGGGGGGCGACGCGGGCTGTATGGGAGGTGGGGGGGCGACGCTATGCGGGCTGTGGGCAGCAGAGTATTGGAGGGTGACACTGGTGAGGGGGTGCAGCCCTGGACACTGCCATGTGTAGGGGAGAGCAGAGTAATGAGGGGGTGCAGCGCTGGGCTCTGCTGTGTGTAGGGGAGAGCAGAGTAATGGGGGGGTGCAGCGCTGGACTCTGCCGTGTGTAGGGGAGAGCAGAGTAATGGGGGGGGGGTGCAGCGCTGGACTCTGCCGTGTGTAGGAGAGCAGAGTAATGGGGGTGGTGCAGCGCCGGTCTCTGCCGTGTGTAGGGGAGAGCAGAGTAATGGGGGGGGTGCAGCGCTGGACTCTGCCGTGTGTAGGGGAGAGCGGAGTAATGGGGGGGGGGTGCAGCGCTGGACTCTGCTGTGTGTAGGGGAGAGCAGAGTAATGGGGGGTGTCACAAACCACCGGGGGGGTCACTCAGAAATCCCCCGCGCTGGCTACCAGTACGTCACAATCGGGGGGTAACAAGTGGGGGTCACCCCTCCTTTATACCTCCCGACCGACAGACAGAGCACGTGACGCGCTCTCTAGCGCCCCTCTTATAGTCAGGCCAATTATGGAATTGCCCGACAATAAGAAAGGAGGCCGCTATACTACTTATGCCGATTATTGAAGGGTCCCCGGTGAGAGTAGGGTATATATTCCCCCGACCTCCGCGGGCGGAATATATAATATCTTCCCGAATCTCACTGGCCTCCCCACAATAATCCTTGGCACAACTCGCTGCCACCAACCGCTTCACGGTAACTATTAGCCGAACACACAGACGTGGGATTCAAGATCGAGATAACAGAACAGCCCAAGATTAATTATATAATTTAATCAGCCTAAAGCACACTAGAAACTACAATATATACAATAGGGAATCTACAGAATATACATATGTCAGAGTACAGTTACAGATAAAGCATGGTTTACAAACAGGTATGCAATTCAATCAGTTACCTTGTGCGTCTGGCCACAGGGGGGCGCTGTAGACCAGGTTTCTAGGAACTCCCGCAGATGTTTCCTGCACGTGACCCCCAGCGAAAGAACGCTGGAAAATGGCCGAAGTAGGGTTATCAAGCTGGGCAAATCCAGGTCCCCTCCTACCTTAGTGACCTCACAGGGAAGCACTGCCACTCCCCCTGCATGGATCAGAATTATCCAGCAAAGGGGATATTGGCCATAACTTTGCCTGGGAGCGTCGTAGGCAGACGCCAATGCTCTCATTGTGACAGTTATGAATTTAGCTACAGAACGAGGGGACTCATGACCTGTCTGCCAGTTCCCCATTGGCTGATATCACGCCTGGGGCATTTCCCAATGTCCTGCTCCCATAAAAAGGGTGTGCCGGCATCGTCTGCATGCGGAGACACCATTTTTATGGTTGCCATATTTATCGGAAATATGGCTTGCGAGATATGAACCATTTTTTACTGGAGTCGTTCTGTCTGGCTATTTCCATAGCCTTGCTAATGAGCTAGCAGCTCCTACTACAGGGTGACGGCAGGGAGTCATCCTGTGTCCATTGTTCCCACACCACCTCATCTCCATATCACAGGACATGGCCATGGGATTTGTTGCTAAACCAGTTGTGTGAAGGAAAGGGGGGGTGACACCAGGAGAGGGCTTCCTGACATACTTGAATATCATGATTTATCGTCATATCTCCGGATTTACCTCACACCTCCCCCCTTTTGAGGGCGCTAGGGGGCAGCACACTCCGGTGTTCCCCCGTGCGCCCGTCCGCGACCTCTCCTTGTCGGGACAGCCCGTCTGCGTTACCGTGGTCACGGCCCCTTTTGTGGCGAATGGTGAAGTTGTATTGCTGGAGCGCAAGGCTCCATCGCAGCAATCGCCCATTCGTCCCAGAGACGGTGTGCAACCAGCTGAGGGGATTGTGGTCCGTCTCCACGATGAAGTGGCGCCCGTATAGATAGGGTTGCAGACGCTGCAGGGCCCACACTATGGCCAGGCACTCCTTCTCCATCGTGGAATAGGCAACTTCCCTTGGTAACAGCTTCCTGCTCAGGTACAAGACTGGGTGCTCTTGGCTCGCAGAGTCCACCTGGCTGAGCACCGCACCGAGGCCGAAGTCACTGGCGTCGGTCTGTACTACAAACGGCCGCGTGAAGTCGGCTGCCTGTAGCACGGGCGGGCTGGACAGGGCGTCCTTTAGGGCCCGGAAGGCTGTCTCGCAGTCCATTGTCCAATCGACTGCAGAGGGCAGCTTCTTCTTGGTGAGGTCCGTCAAGGGCTTTGCCAGGCTACTATAGCATGGAACAAACCTCCTATAGTACCCAGCGGTCCCCAAGAAGGACATCACCTGCTTCTTGGTCCTGGGGGTGGGCCAGGATGCGATGGCTTCCACTTTCTCAGGCTCGGGCTTCAGTGTTCTCCCACCTACCCGGTGACCGAGGTACTGGACCTCGCTCATGGCCAGCTGACACTTTCCCGGCTTGATGGTCAAACCTGCCCGGTGGATCCGCCTGAGCACCTGTGCTAGATGCTCTAGGTGGTCCTCCCAGGTGGGACTGAAGACGGCAATGTCATCCAGGTACGCGGCCGCGTACCCTTCAAGTCCCTTGAGCAGGGTGTTGACCATCCGCTGGAAAGTGGCAGGGGCATTCCTCATCCCGAATGGCATCACCGTGGACTCGTACAGTCCAAATGGGGTAATAAAGGCAGAGCGTTCCCTGGCCTTGCGAGTCAGGGGGATCTGCCAATATCCCCGGCTCAGGTCCATGATGGTCAGGTACTGAGCCCCGGCCAACTGATCGAGCAGGTCATCGATGCGTGGCATTGGGTACGCATCGGCGACCGTGACAGCATTGAGCCCCCTGTAGTCCACGCAGAACCGAGTGGTTCGGTCCTTCTTAGGGACGAGGACTACAGGCGAGGCCCAAGCGCTGTTGGATGCCTGGATCACCCCCAGCTTCAGCATCTCGTCAATCTCCTGGCGCATGTGTTGCTGCACCTCCAGGGAGACCCGATATGCTGAACGCCGGATCGGGGGATGATCCCCAGTGTCCACGTGATGGACAGCCAAGTCAGTCCTTCCGGGCTGGTTGGTAAACAACCCCCGGAAGGGGTGTAGGGTGGCCCACAGCTGGGACCGTTGGTCCTCCAAGAGCTGGTGGCCCACCTCCACATCCTCAATGGATCCGCCTGCCCTAACCTGGGCTAGCATATCCAAGAGGGTTTCCGCTTCTCCCTCCTCGGGCAGGTTGCACACGGGGAGCGCACATGCCTCCCGCTCATGATGTGCCTTCATCATGTTCACATGGAAGGGCTTCCGCCTTCCACGGGCAGGGTCCAGGGTGACCAGGTACGTCACAGGGTTGAGCTGCTGGTACACGAGGTATGGGCCTTCCCAGGCTGCCTGAAGCTTGTCCTGTGGTACGGGGACCAGTACCCACACCTTTTGACCCACTTGGTAGGTCCTCTCACAAGCGTTCTGGTCGTACCAACGCTTCTGATCGGCCTGGGCTTGAGCCATATTGTCGTGTACCAGTTGCGTCAAGGCCTGCATTTTGTCCCGGAAGCGCATGACATACTCGATAACCGACACTCCAGGGGTGGCCAAATCCCCTTCCCAAGCCTCTTTCACCAGAGCCAGGGGGCCCCGCACACGTCGCCCGTACAGGAGCTCAAACGGTGAGAATCCTGTTGAGGCCTGTGGAACCTCCCGGTAAGCAAATAACAGGTGTGGGAGATACCGCTCCCAGTCACGCCCATGGGAGTCGACCAACATCTTAAGCATCTGCTTTAAGGTGCCA
Source organism: Anomaloglossus baeobatrachus (assembly GCF_048569485.1). Lineage (NCBI taxonomy): Eukaryota > Metazoa > Chordata > Amphibia > Anura > Aromobatidae > Anomaloglossus > Anomaloglossus baeobatrachus. Next base: position 309,163,400 of record NC_134359.1, on the reverse strand, counting down.
TTGAACCGCTCGCACAGGCCATTAGTCTGTGGATGGTACGGGCTGGCCACCAGATGTCGCACCTGGACTTGCTTACAGAGGGCCTCCATCAGCTGGGACATGAATTGGGTCCCCCGGTCAGTGAGCATTTCCTGGGGAAAACCCACTCGGGAGAAAATCTCCAGCAATGCGGTGGCCACCTTGTCAGCCCGAATGGACGACAAGGCCACTGCTTCTGGGTACCGAGTGGCATAGTCCACTACCGTCAGTAGGAAGCGTTTCCCGGAGCTGCTGGGGATGGCCAGCGGGCCGACCAGATCCACAGCCACCCTCCTGAAAGGCTCATCGATGATTGGCAGAGATACTAGTGGGGCTTTGGGGCGTGGCCCCGCCTTCCCCACTCTCTGACAGGTTTCACACGAACGGCAGTAGGCAGCCACATCGGCCCCCATTTTTGGCCAGTAGAAATGCTGGTTTAACCTGGCCTTGGTCTTAGCGATCCCTAGGTGTCCGGCCATCGGAATCTCATGTGCGATCCGCAACAACTCCGTCCGGAACGGATAGGGTACCACCAACTGTCGGTCCCTGGGCCACGCCTCCGGTGAACCCTGCTGGACCGTGGCCCGGTACAGCCGTCCTTGGTCCCAGACCACTCGCTCCGGGTCCGAGTCCGAGGGAGGCTGTGCCGCCTGCTCCTTAAGAGCTTTCAGGCTGTCGTCAGCTTCTAACGCTGCCTGAAACCCCTGACTAGATGTGGCCAGAATCGACGAGACTGTCACATCTTCAGTCAGTACCCCGGGACCTGTGTCCTGGCCTCCACCTGACTCGGCTGCCACTTGGTCAGAAGGGGAAGAGCTATCGGACCTCCGGGAGGCCCCTTGGCTTCCAGCACTCCCACTGCGGGTGACAGCGGCCACAGCCGCTGCGACCGTGGGTCGTGCCTGCTCCTCCTCCGTTCCTGACCAAGTCGCCGGTTCAGGCAGACCTACCTGGCTTCCTGACACCCCGGTTGTGGGGGAACCATGCACCGAGATCTTACCTGGGAGCACTTCCGCTCCTGGACCGGCCCCAATCTCACCTGCCTGTTCCCCTCCTGCAGCAACAGAACCCCGCTGTGAAATCTCTGGGGACCCCACATTGGCTGTGGTAGCCCCCACCCCACACACTGGTCCTCCCCCTGCAGCACCCTGCTCTCTGCTTATCCCTGCAGAGGGCAGCAGATCCCAGCTCACAGGCTGATTACTTGTAGAGGCATTGTCACACCTTTCTCTGACCCCCTCCCCTGTCACAGCTGCAGCTGTGTGTGTGTCTATGGTGTCTGTGCAAGCAGAAATATCAGAGTTCACTCCCTCCTCCCTTACATCATTCATAGATAACACATTAACATTGTCCGGAGGCATGTCAGTACTGGCTGAAGGTTCAGCCCTTGGTTGGGGCCCAAACTGGGAGGTTATCTGCCCCAAATCTGTCCCAAGTAGCACGTTTGCAGGGATCCGATCAGTTACCCCCACCTCCCTCACCCCCCGCCCTGCGCCCCAGTCCACATAAATGTCAGCAACAGGCAGCGCCGGGTCAGTGCCTCCAATCCCGGAGACAGCGAGGATTTTTCCAGGGATCAAGTCTTGGGGGGACACCATCTCAGGCCGCACCAGAGTCACCTCCGAGGCGCTGTCTCGCAGTCCTATGGTCACAGACCGGCCGACGGTGACAGGTTGGAAGCTGTCCAGGGACCTACCACCACCCCCACCCACACAATACACCTTGGGCGGCCCTTGGGACGGGGACGGAGCCGGGGCCTTGGGACGCTGAGGGCACATGGCCTTGAAGTGTCCAGGTAGGTTGCACTGGTGGCACCGTCTTGGTTCCGCCACGGGCCTGGAGAGGGGAGTTGAGGGGGACACCCCCTGCAGTCTAGGGGCAGGTGGGGCAGTCGCAGAATTCATCTTACCCCCTCTCCAGGTGCTGCTGGTGGCCGCTCTCCTGGCCTCAGGGGCCCGGTTGTTGGTGTAGTCATCGGCAAGGGCAGCTGTAGCCGTGGACCCCTTTGGCTTCTGGTCTCGGATGAACTGGCGGAGATCCTCAGGGCAGTTCCACAAGAGTTGCTCCGTGATGAACAAGTCCAGGATCTCCGGTCCGGTGGAAAGCTGCAGGCCTTGGGTCCAGTGGTCGGCAGCTCGGGCAAGTGCCCGCCGGTGGTCAGCCCAGGAGTCCTTTGGTCCCTTCTGTAGGCTCCGGAACTTCTTGCGGTAGGACTCTGGAGTGAGGTTGTACTGTTGGATCAGGGCCCGCTTGATGGTGTCGTAGCCCTGATCTGCCTCAGCAGGCAAGTCCCCAAGGATATCCAGGGCCTTACCCCTTAAACGGGGGGTCAGGTATTTGGCCCACTGGTCCTTGTTCAGATGGTGCTGCAAGCAAGTCCGTTCAAAAGCAGTCAAGAAAGAGTCCAAGTCTCCATCCTTCTCCAGCACTGGGAAGTCCTCAACACGGACCTTTGGAAGTTTGGTGTCTTGAAGGTCACGTGTGGCTGATGAGGGCCGGAGCTGAGCTAGCTGCAGCTGGTAGTCACGCTCTGCCTGGCGCTCTTCACGCGCTGCCTGCCGCTCCGCAGCCTCAGCCTCACGCGCTGCTTGCCGCTCTGCCCTGCGCTCTGCCAGGAGTCCCTTGTAGCCCTCCTGGTCTCCAGCCTGGAGAAGGGCCATAGCCATTTGAAGAAGGCTATCCGAACCTCCCAGGCTCGGTGGAATGGCACGTGGTGATCTGCGGCCCGCTGCGGAGCCTGGTGATTCACTGTCCCTTGCAGAGCGGAGGGCTGGCATCTGGCTCGTTGAGGACCCTTGGGTGAGCTGCTCCTCATCTTGTCCATAATTGCCAGCTTGTGCGCTGTCCTCTGCAGAACGGTTTTCTGGCGTCGAGCTCCTGGAGGACTCGTGGGCAACCTCCTCATTACTGCCCACAGCACCGTCCTCCCTCTCTTCGGCTCCTGCTTTAGCATTGGCCAGTTGCATAGCTCTGCTCCTGGTGCCATCAGCCATTCTTGCAGACTTTTGGTCACTGACACAGAACTGACACCTGATGCCTCCACACACCTTACAGTATCTGCACTCTGACACTCTAGTGTTGAGCTAGTCTGAAGACCCCAGCAGCCACAGCTGCTGCAGGCAGTCTTTAGTGTCTGGGAGTATGGGTCTCACACTCACACACACTATTATCTCGATCCCACTGCTGCCACCAATATGTCACAAACCACCGGGGGGGTCACTCAGAAATCCCCCGCGCTGGCTACCAGTACGTCACAATCGGGGGGTAACAAGTGGGGGTCACCCCTCCTTTATACCTCCCGACCGACAGACAGAGCACGTGACGCGCTCTCTAGCGCCCCTCTTATAGTCAGGCCAATTATGGAATTGCCCGACAATAAGAAAGGAGGCCGCTATACTACTTATGCCGATTATTGAAGGGTCCCCGGTGAGAGTAGGGTATATATTCCCCCGACCTCCGCGGGCGGAATATATAATATCTTCCCGAATCTCACTGGCCTCCCCACAATAATCCTTGGCACAACTCGCTGCCACCAACCGATTCACGGTAACTATTAGCCGAACACACAGACGTGGGATTCAAGATCGAGATAACAGAACAGCCCAAGATTAATTATATAATTTAATCAGCCTAAAGCACACTAGAAACTACAATATATACAATAGGGAATCTACAGAATATACATATGTCAGAGTACAGTTACAGATAAAGCATGGTTTACAACAGGTATGCAATTCAATCAGTTACCTTGTGCGTCTGGCCACAGGGGGGCGCTGTAGACCAGGTTTCTAGGAACTCCCGCAGATGTTTCCTGCACGTGACCCCCAGCGAAAGAACGCTGGAAAATGGCCGAAGTAGGGTTATCAAGCTGGGCAAATCCAGGTCCCCTCCTACCTTAGTGACCTCACAGGGAAGCACTGCCACTCCCCCTGCATGGATCAGAATTATCCAGCAAAGGGGATATTGGCCATAACTTTGCCTGGGAGCGTCGTAGGCAGACGCCAATGCTCTCATTGTGACAGTTATGAATTTAGCTACAGAACGAGGGGACTCATGACCTGTCTGCCAGTTCCCCATTGGCTGATATCACGCCTGGGGCATTTCCCAATGTCCTGCTCCCATAAAAAGGGTGTGCCGGCATCGTCTGCATGCGGAGACACCATTTTTATGGTTGCCATATTTATCGGAAATATGGCTTGCGAGATATGAACCATTTTTTACTGGAGTCGTTCTGTCTGGCTATTTCCATAGCCTTGCTAATGAGCTAGCAGCTCCTACTACAGGGTGACGGCAGGGAGTCATCCTGTGTCCATTGTTCCCACACCACCTCATCTCCATATCACAGGACATGGCCATGGGATTTGTTGCTAAACCAGTTGTGTGAAGGAAAGGGGGGGTGACACCAGGAGAGGGCTTCCTGACATACTTGAATATCATGATTTATCGTCATATCTCCGGATTTACCTCACAGGGGGTGCAGCGCTGGGCTGTGCCGTGTGTAGGGGAGAGCAGAGTAATGGGGGGGCGCAGCGCTGGGCTCTGCCGTGTGTAGGGGAGAGCAGAGTAATGGGGGGGGTGCAGCGCTGGACTCTGCTGTGTGTAGGGGAGAGCAGAGTAATGGGGGGGTGCAGCGCTGGACTCTGCTGTGTGTAGGGGAGAGCAGAGTAATGGGGGGTGCAGCGCTGGACTCTGCCGTGTGTAGGGGAGCAGAGTAATGGGGGGGTGCAGCGCCGGACTCTGCCATGTGTAGGGGTACATTGTGGGGTCGCTGAGTGGTGACTTGGTGTTTGGTCTCTCAGGTGCCGTCTCCCCCCGAGGACTCCTCGTGACTTCTGGCACCGGGCCCCCGTTATGCCGGTGCCCAGGGACGAGATGGGCGACTCTCGGATCACTCACACGCCTATTCCGGTGCCGTCACATTTCACTCTGGCAGAGCAGAGCTTTTCACACAAGAAGAGGGGGCGAACGCTGTGCTACACGCTGCCGCCACGACCCCCGGTGAAGAGCGTCCTGCCGGTCAGCCGCCTCTTTCCGAATAAGCAGCGCTCCTGGAGCCAGCCGCGTCCACAGAGTGTCTCGTTCAGAAGCCCCCAGCACAAGCAGCCCATCAGCCGCCTGTATGACCACAGCAAGGAGGAGACCTTCTACAAGCAGTGCTTCCACACACTCTGCAAGCTGGGGAGGGGCTCGTTTGGAGAGGTGTATAAGGTATGAAAAGGTGGGGGACTGCCGAGTGGTGGCCGCATGTGTAACGTTGAAACATGGGGGGGGTTAAGCTAATGACTGTAGTGTGGCTGCTCTTACTGTAAAGAATCCATAGTGTCTTTTCTCTTACTGTAAGGAGTCCGTAGTCGCACTGTACATAATCACAGTCTGTGTAGATTTGGACGTTTTTCCTGCTCGCTGGTGATGATGGGGCCGCAAGCAGAAGTGGACCTACTTGACCACAGGGAAAACCAAGCTTACTCTTTAGTGGGAGGGGCTTGACGAAGCACCTACCAAAGCAGACGCCAGGTGCTACTTCCAGGACAGTGACCAGGACTGTGGAAGCTGACCCCCAGGACAGGAACGGGCTCAGGTGTGGACAGGCAGAGTCTCTAGAGCTGACAGGTGCATCCGGGGACGGCTGAGGCAGACAGTACAGCAAGGACAGGCGGGTACTGAGGGCACGAACGAGAAAGGGGTGACAGATACGGGTAGATGGACACTGGCACAGGTAACGGGGAGTGGACAAGGGGATCTGACCACTAGCCAGCTAGCGGGACAATACTAACTGACCAAGTTGCTGGGCATCTCCCCTAGTGGGTGAGTGCCTCTCAGCCATAGGGTGAGCAGCGCTTCTGGGAAATGGTGCTCGCCATTAAGAGCCGGGCAGAGATGCGCGTGCACCCTAAGCACACTGCCGGGGGACCTGTGCGGAGGCCTCGGGAAGCTTGTGAGCAGGGCAGAGATGCGCGTGCACCCTAAGCACACTGCCGGGGGGACCTGTGCGGAGGCCTCGGGAAGCTTGTGAGCAGGGCAGAGATGCGCGTGCACCCTAAGCACACTGCCGGTGGGACCTGTGCGGAGGCCTCGGGAAGCTTGTGAGCAGGGCAGAGATGCGCGTGCACCCTAAGCACACTGCCGGGGGGACCTGTGCGGAGGCCTCGGGAAGCTTGTGAGCAGGGCAGAGATGCGCGTGCACCCTAAGCACACTGCCGGGGGGGACCTGTGCGGAGGCCTCGGGAAGCTTGTGAGCAGGGCAGAGATGCGCGTGCACCCTAAGCACACTGCCGGGGGGACCTGTGCGGAGGCCTCGGGAAGCTTGTGAGCAGGGCAGAGATGCGCGTGCACCCTAAGCACACTGCCGGGGGGACCTGTGCGGAGGCCTCGGGAAGCTTGTGAGCAGGGCAGAGATGCGCGCGCACCCTAAGAACACTGCCGGGGGGACCTGTGCGGAGGCCTCGGGAAGCTTGTGAGCAGGGCAGAGATGCGCGTGCACCCTAAGCACACTGCCGGGGGGACCTGTGCGGAGGCCTCGGGAAGCTTGTGAGCAGGGCAGAGATGCGCGTGCACCCTAAGCACACTGCCGGGGGGACCTGTGCGGAGGCCTCGGGAAGCTTGTGAGCAGGGCAGAGATGCGCGTGCACCCTAAGCACACTGCCGGGGGAACCTGTGCGGAGGCCTCGGGAAGCTTGTGAGCAGGGCAGAGATGCGCGTGCACCCTAAGCACACTGCCGGTGTTACGGTTGCTGTGGCACTGGAGACTATGTTCGGATTTCTTGCTACTGCACATGTGCAAGCGCTGGAGACTAAGTCCTATCTTGGAGCCATTGCACATGTGCGGGTGACATCATCACTGACACGAGGTCACATGTCTCTGACACTTTCTAAGCTGATTGGTCGCTGGTCATGTGCTTGTGACGCTTTGCTTGGTGATAGGCCAGCGTGATGTCATTCCTGTCCTTCTGGCAGCGGATTGGCTCTGGTGTCCTCCATCTTGGATGAGGCACAGAGTCTATATAAGACCCTGACGCACGCCGCCCGGCGCTCAGTCCTCTTTGTTCATGCATGAGGGTAGACGCCCTGTGCACGTCCCTCTAGGCATCTCTCTGTCTATGTTAGGTGAGCTCTACCGGCAGGGTAGCGTTCTTATACCTTACAGCTTCGGCTGCGGTCTGTATCCTTACCTCTTAGTGGAGCGGACATAGGCAGGTGCCTGAGGCACATGGTCCGGCTGGGCCTTGTGATTATACTCGTAGGTGGACGTTGCCGCTAGGGTAACGTTCCTTATACTGTGTCTGGCAGTTGTTCGTGTCCTCGCACACTAGTGGAGCGAACAGAGGTAGGAGCTTTGTGCGGCTTACGCTGCTGTCCGTCTCTTTTGCACCACTAGAAGAGCGGACCTAGGCAGGTGCCATATCTAGTGGTTCGTGTCCTCGCACACTAGTGGAGCGAACGCAGGTAGGAGCTTTGTGCGGCTTACGCTGCTGTCCGTCTCTTTTGCACCACTAGAAGAGCGGACCTAGGTAGGTGCCATATCTAGTGGTTCGTGTTCTCGCACACTAGTGGAGCGAACGCAGGTAGGAGCTTTGTGCGGCTTACGCTGCTGTCCGTCTCCTGGCACCACTAGAAGAGCGGACCTAGGTAGGTGCCATATCTAGTGGTTCGTGTCCTCGCACACTAGGGGAGTGAACGCAGGTAGGAGCTTTGTGCGGCTGACGCTGCTGTCCGTCTCCTGGCACCACTAGAAGAGCGGACCTAGGCAGGTGCCATATCTAGTTGTTCGTGTCCTCGCACACTAGGGGAGTGAACGCAGGTAGGAGCTTTGTGCGGCTTACGCTGCTGTCCGTCTCCTGGCACCACTGGAGGAGCGGACCTAGGTAGGTGCCATATCTAGTGGTTCGTGTTCTCGCACACTAGTGGAGCGAACGCAGGTAGGAGCTTTGTGCGGCTTACGCTGCTGTCCGTCTCCTGGCACCGCTAGAGGAACGGACCTAGGTAGGTGCCATTTCACACTCACTGCTTTTGTCTCTGTGACCATTAACAGAGACCATTCCACACACCCTCCGAGTAAGGGAGGAATTGCTTTATTTCCTAACTATATTCCTCTGTGCGTTTAACAGAGGTATTGCACTCTGCACTTGTGCTATTACTATTTACAGCGGCACACCTATATACTCTTCCTCACTCATTAACATATCCCTTTTACGTTAATGCTAAATACGGTAGTCGCTGTGACTTTAACAGTACACGCCGTGATTGGCTCTAGTGTCACTGAGACGTATCAGTGTCAGTACTGCTTTCGTGGTACAAGAGACCCCTTATCCTCTGCCATAGTCTGCAGCAGAGACTTTGCACGGTGGGCCCTGACTGTCTGATATCCCTTTTGTTTTTTATAATCAGACAGCCCCCGTAACAGCTGGGGGGACCTGTGCGGAGGCCTCGGGAAGCTTGTGAGCAGGGCCCTCATTCCTATTGTAGCTGCTGAACTAGATGCTACTTTGTTTTTGTCTGTGCAAGCCCCCACCTGATTGTAAAGCGCTGCGGAATATGTTGGTGCTATAAAAATAAGTACCATCAAGAGGAACAAGGGAGGAGACAGAATCCAGCACCGAGGTAGTAAAAATATTTTCTTTATTCAAAATTCATAAAATGAAAAATGTGACCAAGTGCAGAGTATAAATATGTTTAACGCGTTTCGGAGAAGAACAGACTCCTTATTCATAAGCAATATAATCAGAATGAGTAGCCACGGCGATATATATACCTATATGCCCCTCATCCGAGCCGGATCTATATACATGCTCCACAAAATAGTGCTTACTTTATATACAACAAAACAATACATTACAAGAGTAATAAAAATACAAACACCCAGGGATATAAAACCAATGCTAGATAAAGCACATTTTCATTGTAATATAGACGTAATAGATCATAGCATTGATTTAATTCCACTAAATAACACGCATACGGCTTACATGTCCAAAGTGCTGGCTTTACGGCAGATTTCTACCAGTCTCCCTCTCCACAAGGTCCATTAACCCTCTCCATACCTTGGTAATTATAAGAAAAGCACAAATCCCCCATTAGATAAACTCTTACAATTATAAATCATATCTCAATATCTATATATATAATTGCCTTATTCTGTCTGTCTGTCTGTCTGTCTGTCATGCTCCGAAATTGTGTCCTTACGGTGACACAAAGCTGATTGGCCGCTGGGCTCGCCATGGCCCCGCCCCCCCACACGGATTGGCCTCTCGCCCCGGCTCTCTGCAGGCCCCGCCCCCCTCACGCAATGCACGCTCGCTCTGGCCCAACTGACACGGAGCCGCGACTCCCAGGTGAGTACACACACACACATCAGATCACACTCACTCTCACACTCACTCTCACACACACCTCCCACATCACAACATGCTGGGATATCACTTGCTTCTACACCGGCTCCGTCAGGATCCCGGCAGCGCCACACACATCTTGACGGAGGCCGTGAAAGCTGGTAACCATTATACACATCGGGTAACTAAGGTCCCTTAGTTACCCGATGTGTATCATAGTTACCAGTGTACACCGGCTCACACTCACTCTCACACACACCTCACACACATATCACATCGCATCCACACATCAAGGTCCTGCAGCTGCGGAAAATACAGACACATAACAGCACACACACACACACACACACATACACACACATAACAGCACACACATAACAGCACACACACATACACACAAATCAGATCACACTCACGCACACCTCACACATCACATCGCATCCACATACTCACAACATCCTGGGATATCGCTTGCTTCTCGGCGGCGATACTGTGCTGTTAGCTTCCAGGACCTGCGGGAGGATCACATGGCCAGAAGCATGTGATACCTCCGGATGTTGTGAGTATAAGCGCGTATGTGCGATATCGTCAATGTCTGTGTGTGTGAGTGGATGCGATCGGGTGTGTGTGAGTGGATGCGATCGGGTGTGTGTGAGTGGATGCGATCGGGTGTGTGTGAGTGGATGCGATCGGGTGTGTGTGAGTGGATGCGATCGGGTGTGTGTGAGTGGATGCGATCGGGTGTGTGTGAGTGGATGCGATCGGGTGTGTGTGAGTGGATGCGATCGGGTGTGTGAGTGTCGGCAGAGGAGCACGGCGTGCTGGAGGAGGCTGGGAGCAGAGAGGCTGATCATGGGGAAGGCTGGGAGGAGAGAGGCTGATGCTGGGGGAGGCTGGGAGGGGGAGGCTGGGACGAGGGAGGCTGATGCTGGTGGAGGCTGATGCTTGGGGAGGCTGATGCTGGGGGAGGCTGGAAGGAGAGAGGCTAATGCTGGTGGAGGCTAATGCTGGTGGAGGCTGATGCTTGGGGAGGCTGATGCTGGGGGAGACTGGGAGGGGAAGGCTGATGCTGAGGGAGGCTGGGAGGAAGGAGGCTGGGAGGAGAGAGGATGATCCTGGGGAAGGCTGGGAACGGGAGGCTGATGCTGAGGGAGGCTGGAAGGAGAGAGGCTGATGCTGGGGGAGGCTGGAAGGAGAGAGGCTGATGCTGGTGGAGGCTGATGCTTGGGGAGGCTGATGCTGGGGGAGACTGGGAGCGGAAGGCTGATGCTGAGGGAAACTGGGAGGGGGAGGCTGGGAGGAAGGAGGCTGGGAGGAGAGAGGCTGATCCTGGGGAAGGCTGGGAAGGGGAGGCTGATGCTGGGGGAGGCTGGAAGGAGAGAGGCTGATGCATGGGGAGGCTGATGCTGGGGGAGACTGGGAGCGGAAGGCTGATGCTGAGGGAGGCTGGGAGGGGGAGGCTGGGAGGAAGGAGGCTGGGAGGAGAGAGGCTGATCCTGGGGAAGGCTGGGAAGGGGAGGCTGATGCTGAGGGAAGCTGGAAGGAGAGAGGCTGATGCTGGGGGAGGCTGGAAGGAGAGAGGCTGAGGCTGGGAGGAGAGAGGCTGATGCTGGGGAAGGCTGATGCTGAGGGAGGCTGGGAGGGGAAAGCTGATGCTGGGGAAGGCTGGGAGGACGGAGGCTGGGAGGAGAGAGGCTGATCCTGGGGAAGGCTGGGAGAGGGAGGCTGATGCTGGAGGAGGCTGGAAGGAGAGAGGCTGATGCTGGCGGAGGCTGATGCTGGGGGAGGCTGGAAGGAGAGAGGCTGATGCTGGTGGAGGCTGATGCTTGGGGAGGCTGGGAGAGGGAGGCTGATGCTGAGGGAGGCTGGGAGGAGGGAGGCTGGGAGAGGTAGGCTGAGAGAAGAGAGGCTGATACACACACACACACACACACACACGCGCGCACTGCACAACACACCACACACACACACACACACTGGGAACCACAAACAACTGCCCTACACAGACACCCACACATACAGACAACGCTGCACACACACAACACCCAACACACAAACACCGCGGCACACACAAATATACGCACATACCGCACAACACACACATTGCACAAAACATACCTCCCCCCAAAACACACCACACACACACAAACCGCGCAACACACACACACAACGCTACAGACACACAGCGCTCCACAAACAACGCAACACACGCAACACACATACAACACCGCTCTCACCCCCCGCCACACCCAGACAACACCCAGAACATGTACAGCGCCTACACAAACACTTGGTAACTACACACAACAACATCTCTATATATATATATATATATATATAACAAAAATCATACATGAACTACACAATACGTAAATTCTAGAATACCCGATGCGTAGAATCGGGCCACCTTCTAGTATGTTATAATTATATTGGGGAGGGGGTAGATGAGGTGATGTACCACTTATAAATCTATTACTCCCCATCTTATTTTATATATGTAATTTTATTAATTTTTATTGTTGTTTTTTATAAATTTATGTCAATTTCCTGTATTTTATGTGGAAATTAATGAAAGGGAAAGGGGGGAAAATTCCCATATTCCATTATATGCTAAGATCTAAACTAAACATAATTATAGTATATTAGAGAAAGGGCCCTTCCACTCCATAGATATACAATAAGAAGGGAATTTTGTTACTTACCGTAAATTCCTTTTCTTCTAGCTCTTATTGGGAGACCCAGACGATTGGGTGTATAGCACTGCCTCCGGAGGCCACACAAAGCAATTACACTAAAAAGTGTAAGGCCCCTCCCCTTCTGGCTATACACCCCCAGTGGGATCACTGGCTCACCAGTTTTAGTGCAAAAGCAAGAAGGAGGAAAGCCAATAACTGGTTTAAACAAATTCTCTCCGAGTAACATCGGAGAACTGAAAACCGTTCAACATGAACAACATGTGTACCCGCAAACAAACCAAAAATCCCGAAGGACAACAGGGCGGGTGCTGGGTCTCCCAATAAGAGCTAGAAGAAAAGGAATTTACGGTAAGTAACAAAATTCCCTTCTTCTTCAGCGCTCTATTGGGAGACCCAGACGATTGGGACGTCCAAAAGCTGTCCCTGGGTGGGTAAAGAAATACCTAATGTTAGAGCTGCAAGACAGCCCTCCCCTACGGGGAGGCAACTGCCGCCTGCAGGACTCTTCTACCTAGGCTGGCGTCCGCCGAAGCATAGGTATGCACCTGATAATGTTTGGTGAAAGTGTGCAGACTCGACCAGGTAGCTGCCTGGCACACCTGTTGAGCCGTAGCCTGGTGTCGTAATGCCCAGGATGCACCCACGGCTCTGGTAGAATGGGCCTTCAGCCCTGATGGAACCGGAAGCCCAGCAGAACGGTAGGCTTCAAGAATTGGTTCTTTGATCCATCGAGCCAGGGTGGCCTTAGAAGCCTGCGACCCTTTGCGCTGACCAGCGACAAGGACAAAGAGTGCATCCGAACGGCGCAAGGGCGCCGTGCGGGAAATGTAGATTCTGAGTGCTCTCACCAGATCTAACAAATGTAAATCTTTCTCATACCGATGAACTGCATGAGGACAAAACGAAGGCAAAGAGATATCCTGATTAAGATGAAAAGAGGATACCACCTTCGGGAGAAACTCCTGAATGGGGCGCAGCACAACCTTGTCCTGGTGGAAGACCAGGAAGGGAGCCTTGGATGATAGTGCTGCCAGCTCAGACACTCTCCGAAGAGATGTGATCGCTACCAGAAAAGCCACTTTCTGTGATAGTCTAGAAAGTGAAACCTCCCTCAGAGGCTCGAAGGGCGGCTTCTGGAGGGCAACTAGTACCCTGTTCAGATCCCATGGATCTAACGGCCGCTTGTACGGGGGTACGATATGGCAAACCCCCTGTAGGAACGTGCGCACCTTAGGAAGGCGTGCCAAACGCCTCTGAAAAAAGACGGATAGCGCCGAGACCTGACCTTTAAGGGAGCTGAGCGACAAACCTTTTTCTAACCCAGATTGCAGGAAAGAAAGAAAGGTAGGCAATGCAAATGGCCAGGGAGACACTCCCTGAGCAGAGGACCAGGATAAGAATATCCTCCACGTTCTGTGGTAGATCTTAGCGGACGTGGGCTTCCTAGCCTGTCTCATGGTGGCAACGACCCCTTGGGACAATCCTGAAGACGCTAGGATCCAGGACTCAATGGCCACACAGTCAGGTTCAGGGCCGCAGAATTCCGATGGAAAAACGGCCCTTGGGACAGTAAGTCTGGTCGGTCTGGGAGTGCCCACGGTTGGCCGACCGTGAGCTGCCACAGATCCGGATACCACGCCCTCCTCGGCCAGTCTGGGGCGACAAGTATGACGCGGCTGCAATCGGATCTGATCTTGCGTAGCACTCTGGGCAAGAGTGCCAGAGGTGGAAACACATAAGGGAGCCGGAACTGCGACCAATCTTGCACTAGGGCGTCTGCCGCCAGCGCTCTTTGATCGCGAGACCGTGCCATGAAGGTTGGGACCTTGTTGTTGTGCCGTGACGCCATTAGGTCGACGTCCGGCACCCCCCAGCGGCGACAGATTTCCTGAAACACGTCTGGGTGAAGGGACCATTCCCCTGCGTCCATGCCCTGGCGACTGAGGAAGTCTGCTTCCCAGTTTTCTACGCCGGGGATGTGAACTGCGGATATGGTGGAGGCTGTGGCTTCCACCCACATCAGAATCCGCCGGACTTCCTGGAAGGCTTGCCGACTGCGTGTCCCCCCTTGGTGGTTGATGTATGCCACCGCTGTGGAGTTGTCCGACTGAATTCGGATCTGCCTTCCTTCCAGCCACTGCTGGAAGGCTAGTAGGGCAAGATACACTGCTCTGATTTCCAGAACATTGATCTGAAGGGTGGACTCCTGCCGAGTCCACGTACCCTGAGCCCTGTGGTGGAGAAAAACTGCTCCCCACCCTGACAGACTCGCGTCTGTCGTGACCACCGCCCAAGACGGTGGTAGGAAGGATCTTCCCTGTGATAATGAGGTGGGAAGAAGCCACCACTGCAGAGAGTCTTTGGCCGTCTGGGAAAGGGAGACTTTCCTGTTCAGGGATGTTGACTTCCCGTCCCATTGGCGGAGAATGTCCCATTGAAGTGGACGCAGATGAAACTGCGCAAACGGAACCGCCTCTATTGCCGCCACCATCTTCCCGAGGAAGTGCATGAGGCGTCTTAAGGAGTGCGACTGACTTTGAAGGAGAGCCTGCACCCCAGTCTGTAGAGACCGCTGCTTGTCCAGCGGAAGCTTCACTATCGCTGAGAGAGTATGAAACTCCATGCCAAGATACGTTAGTGATTGGGTCGGTGACAGATTTGACTTTGGGAAGTTGATGATCCACCCGAACGCCTGGAGAGTCTCCAGTGCAACATTCAGGCTGAGTTGGCATGCCTCTTGAGAGGGTGCCTTGACCAGTAGATCGTCCAAGTAAGGGATCACAGAGTGTCCGTGAGAGTGCAAGACTGCTACCACTGCCGCCATGATCTTGGTGAACACCCGAGGGGCTGTCGCCAGACCAAATGGCAGAGCTACGAACTGAAGATGGTCGTCTCCTATCACGAAGCGTAGAAAGCGTTGGTGCTCTGTAGCAATCGGCACGTGGAGATAAGCATCTTTGATGTCTATTGATGCTATGAAATCTCCTTGAGACATTGAGGCAATGACTGAGCGGAGGGATTCCATCCGGAACCGCCTGGCGTTCACATGCTTGTTGAGCAGTTTTAGGTCCAGAACAGGACGGAAGGAGCCGTCCTTTTTTGGAACCACAAAGAGATTGGAGTAAAATCCTCGCCCCCGTTCCTGAGGGGGGACAGGGATCACGACTCCTTCTGCTCTTAGAGAGTCCACCGCCTGCAGCAGGGCATCTGCTCGGTTGGGGTGTGGGGAGGTTCTGAAGAACCGAAGTGGAGGTCGAGAACTGAACTCGATTCTGTACCCGCGAGACAAAATGTCTGTTACCCACCGGTCCTTGACCTGTGACAGCCAAATGTCGCAAAAGCGGGAGAGCCTGCCACCGACCGAGGATGCGGAGGGAGGAGGCCGAAAGTCATGAGGTAGCCGCTTTGGAAGCGGTTCCTCCATTTGCTTTCCTGGGGCGTGAGTGAGCCCGCCAGGAATCTGAGCTCCCTTGTTCTTTCTGAGTCCTTTTGGACGAGGAGAATTGGGCCTTGCCCGAGCCTCGAAAGGACCGAAACCTCGACTGCCACTTTTTCTGTTGAGGTTTACTTGCTCTGGGCTGTGGTAAGGAAGAGTCCTTACCCTTGGACTGTTTTATGATTTCAGCCAATGGCTCACCAAACAGTCTGTCTCTAGATAATGGCAAGCTGGTTAAGCATTTTTTGGAACCAGCATCTGCTTTCCAGTCCTTTAACCACAAGGCTCTGCGCAAAACCACAGAATTGGCGGACGCCATAGCGGTACGGCTCGTAGATTCTAGGACAGCATTGATAGCATAGGTCGCAAACGCAGACATTTGCGAAGTTAGGGACGCCACCTGCGGCACTGCTGGATGTATGATAGCATCCACCTGTGCTAAACCAGCTGAAATAGCTTGGAGTGCCCACACGGCCGCGAATGCTGGAGCAAACGACGCGCCGATAGCTTCATAGACAGATTTCAACCAAAGGTCCATCTGTCTGTCGTTGGCATCTTTAAGTGAAGCGCCATCCTCTACTGCGACTATGGATCTAGCCGCAAGCTTGGAAATTGGGGGATCCACCTTTGGACACTGGGTCCAGCGTTTGGCCACCTCAGAGGGAAAAGGATAACGGGTATCCTTAGAACGTTTAGAGAAACGCTTGTCTGGATGAGCGTCGTGTTTCTAGATCGATTCTCTGAAGTCAGAGTGGTCCAAAAAAGCACTTAATTTACGCTTGGGATACAGGAAATGGAACTTCTCCTGCTGTGCCGCTGCCTCCTCTGCAGAAGGGGCTGGGGGAGAAATATCCAACAGTCTATTAATTGCCGATATAAGGTCATTAACCATGGCGTCACCATCAGGGGCATCCAGATTGAAAGGAGCCTCAGGATTAGAATCCTGATCACCGTCCTCAGTCTCATCACAGAGAGACTCTTCTCGCTGAGACCCTGAGCAGTGTGATGACGTGGAGGGTCTTTCCCAGCGAGCTCGCTTAGGCTGCCTGGGACTGTCATCTGAGTCAGAGACTTCAGCCTGTGATGCTTGAGACCCCCTTGAAGTACGGATTAGTTCCAACTGAGGGGGACCGGAGAGCATAGACACAGCAGTGTCCATGGTCTGAGTAACTGGCCTGGACTGCAAGGTCTCCAGGATTTTTGACATAGTCACAGACATTTTATCAGCAAAAACTACAAAGTCTGTCCCCGTCACCGGGGCAGGGTTCACAGGCGTCTCTGCCTGGGCTACCACCACATTAGGCTCTGGCTGACGAAGTGCCACTGGGACTGAACATTGCACACAATGTGAGTCTTTGGAGCCTGCCGGTAGATCAGCCCCACATGCAGTACAAACAGTGTACACAGCCTGTGCCTTGGCACCCTTGCGTTTTGCGGATGACATGTTGCTGCCTCCTCAGAGCAGTACAGGGTGTCCAGCCAAGAAGCGACCTTACAGTGCAACTATATATATATGTGGTACTAAGAAAAAAGTACACTAATATAACACTGAGGCACTAGTGGGGCCAGCACTAAAGTGCAGCTTACCGCCCGCTTAGGAGCGGGTGTGTGGTCGCCGAAATCCCTTTAGTCTGGGTCTCCCAGAGCCTGCTGCCTTTCCCCAGCCAGACCGCATGTGTAATGGCTGCCGGCGTCCTTGTGGAGAGGGGGGGCGGGCCCTGGGCGTATACAGACGAAGAGCGGGAAGCCTGCTTCCCACTGTGCCTAGTGAGAGGGCTGGAGCATGTAAATAAAGCTCCAGCCCTCGGCGCTGCCTATTGAGCAGCGTCTCTCCCCTACCCTGATTGACAGGGTGGGGGCGGGAACGAAGCGGCGCTAGGCCGCAGAAGCCGGGGGCTAAAGTTAGAAGCGCCGCCGCCGTAAAAGCGCGGTCGGCGCAAAGTCCCCGGCGCACCACAAGTCGCAGCTGCGCCGCCGCTCCAGTAGCGGTCGGCGCAGTAGTTCCCAACATGTAACGTCACTCAGCCAAGCTGCAGTGACCTAACCCCAGCGCACAGCGCTACTGTCCCCGGCGCACTATAACGCTCAGCAAGCCTTGAGAGTGTCCGTGCCTGCCGGGGACACAGAGTACCTGAAAGTTGCAGGGCCTTGTCCCTGAACGGCACTCCCGCTCCAAATCCAGCAGGTTCTCTGGGTCTGTGGATGGAGCCCGGCCTCAGGGCTTGGAGGCCGGTAAGATCCCACTTCCACAGAGCCCTCCAGGGGATGTGGAAGGAAAACAGCATGTGGGCTCCAGCCTCTGTACCAGCAATAGGTACCTCAACCTTACAAGCACCACCGCGGGTGAGAAGGGAGCATGCTGGGGGCCCCATATGGGCCCTCTTTTCTTCCATCCGATATAGCCAGCAGCTACTGCTGACTACAAACAGTGGAGCTAAGCGTGGATGTCTGACCTCCTTCGCACAAAGCAGAAAACTGGTGAGCCAGTGATCCCACTGGGGGTGTATAGCCAGAAGGGGAGGGGCCTTACACTTTTTAGTGTAATTGCTTTGTGTGGCCTCCGGAGGCAGTGCTATACACCCAATCGTCTGGGTCTCCCAATAGAGCGCTGAAGAAATCAGAGCGGTCATTAAGTCCTCCGGGGCAGCGCCATTCAACTTAAGGATCCAAAATGCTTCCCTTGAAAAAAGAAGTTTCTGCCAATCTCCTCCTCTATAGGGTCTATTAACCCTTTCAATCCCCTGAATTTGCAAGGAACTCATATCGCCTCCATGCACCTCCCTGACATGTTTTGATAAACCCGAGGTTGTGCGGTTTTTTTTTTTTGGTTTTTTTTTTGGGGGGGGGTCAGATGTGGCTGCTGATATATGTTCGCCAAGTCTTTTTTTTTTTTTTTTTTTTTTGGGGGGGGGTCAGATGTGGCTGCTGATATATGTTCGCCAAGTCTTTTTTTTTTTTTTTTTTTTATGCTGCGTGTAGTACAGCCTATATAATAAACATGGCAGCTCAGACAAGAAGCCATATAGACCGCATGGTCAGTACTGCAATTTATATATGTTTTTATGTCATATTTTTTACCTCTATTATCAAAAAATTGGTTATCCCTCAAAAAAACGAATTGGCAAATATTACACTTTGTTTGGCCACATCTGAACATGCCCTTATAGCACAGCCACGTTTTTTTCTTTTTTAGATCACAGCAGGCTGATGGCGAGACGTGATCTCCAATACTCTGTCCCTTTCTTGCCACACATCTAATACCATTCTCCATAATGTTATGTAGTTTATCATCTTCATAAAGTATGGGTAAATTACGTTTTTAATAATTTAGTAATTTTATGAAAATCTGTTGAGAAAGGGGTAGAGAAGGTGATGGTCCGATTTGCCAATTTATTGTTCCCTAATCCATTTTTATTTTTGTTAATAGATTTTTCTCCAGAGTTTTTTATAGGGGGATTTGTTAAGAGGGACTCCCGTGTTCTGCTCGCTGCTACAATCTGTGCTCTTCTAATATCCCTATGATTATAACCTCGTGCCCGTAATCTGTTATACATACAAGGACTTTCCCGTTGAAAAGCCTCAAGATCTGAAGCTGATCTTCGTGCCCTTATAAGCTCACCCAGTGGCAGATTTTTTACATGTAAGGGATGGCAGCTGTCCGCCCGTAGTAAAGTATTTCCACTGGAAGGTTTGTGGAAAAGTTCAGTGTGAATGGATCCACAAGACAAATCTCCCTTCAATTGTAAATCCAAAAAGGAAATTTGTTCACTATCCCAATTAGCTGTAAATTTTAGATTTAGATTGTTGGAATTAAGGTACAATAGCAAGTCTGCCAAGCAGAAAGGTGATGCCCAATAGTCCAAAATTAATTAATGTAAATAGCAGGGACTAAAATATAACTTTTAATTTAACAATCAATAAAATTAGTAATAATAAAGTGCTTGTGCACGGGGCACGACAGGGGTTTTTCACCATACTTGTCTACCCTATTCTTCCGGCCGATGACCCCTTTCTTAGGACCAGTGTGCAGTCCAGTCTATGGATGAAGCTTGGGTGAGATCAAACCTATATGTTACCATGTGGCTTCTTGTTCGTTGCACTATTTATGCACAAGCACTTTATTATTACTAATTTTATTGATTGTTAAATTAAAAGTTATATTTTAGTCCTTGCTATTTACTTTGAATTAAGGTACCCCAAAAATTCATTCACTTGGTCGGGAAAGGAAACTTCAGCATTCCCAGGACGACGCTCCCAAATGACGAGAACGTCGTCCAGGTATCTACCGTACCATCTCATGTTGTCCAAAAAAGGATTATTGGGGCTATGGATAAAGTTCTTTCATAAAATTACTAAATTATTAAAACGTAATTTACCCATACTTTATCAAGATGATAAACTACATAAAATTTTGGAGAATGGTATTAGATGTGTGGCAAGAAAGGGACAGAGTATTGGAGATCACGTCTCGCCATCAGCGTGATCTAAAAAAGAAAAAAAGGTGGTTGTGTTATAAGGGTGTGTTCAGATGTGGCCAAACAAAGTGCAATATTTGCCGATTAGTTTTGAGGGATAACCAATTTTTTGATAATAGAGGTAAAAAATGACATAAAAACATATATAAATTACAGTACTGACCATGTGGTCTATATGGCATCTTGTTTGAGCTGCCATGTTTATTATATAGAAATATCAAAAAACTGACCCGCACATCCAACAAATGTGAACAGGTGCTAACGGAAAAAACATAGTAACTATAAATGCAAACAGTTGCACACTGAAAAAGCCAAAAATGTACAAGGGAAAATATGGCACTGCATTACTGCAAAAGAGAGCTATTTAGTTTATGTATTGGCCAATGCATGTAAGCCCGGAGACCAAGGCAAGGTATATCTCTGTATTCCGGGAACCTAACTTAAATGCCACTATCTAGGTTAAAAACATCCATATCTGGGAAAAATGCCACTATTTGGACTGCAAACTTCCCTGTATGGGCGGCTAGGCTCCTGCTATAATGGTTATGAACAGCCAGGTCTTTTGCAGTAATGCAGTGCCATATTTTCCCTTGTATATTTTTGGCTTTTTCAGTGTGCGACTGTATGCATTTAGAGTTACTATGTTTTTTCTGTTAGCACCTGTTCACATTTGTTGGATGTGCGGGTCAGTTTTTTGATATTTCTAGTGAGTCTCTTTCTGACTGGGCACTCCTCCCTAAGACCTGGCTGTGTTCATAACCATTGTAGCAGGAGCCTAGCAGCCCATACATGGAGTTTTGCAGTACAAATAGTGGCATTTTTCCCAGATATGGATGTTTTTAACCTAGATAGTGGCATTTAAGTTAGGTTCCCGGATTACAGAGATATACCTTGCCGTTTGGTTCCGGGCTTACATGCATTGGCCAATACATAAACTAAATATCTCTCTTTTGCAGTAATGCAGTGCCATATTTTCTCTAGTACATTTTTGGCTTTTTCAGTGTGCAACTGTTTATGTTTATTATATAGGCTGTACTACACGCAGTATAAAAAAAAAAGACTTGGCGAAGATATATCAGCAGCCACATCTGACCCCCCAAAAAAATCGCACAACCTCGGATTTATCAAAACATTTCAGGGGAAATGCACCCCTTCCTTAATTAATGACCCTAAATACAAATCTCAAATCGATAATACATTTAAATTCTATTTTCAGGAAAACGCTAGTGACGAGATGTGCCCCATTGTAGTTTGGACTGCTCACAAAGCCGTGTTAAGAGGAGAGCTTACCAAACTATCGGCTCATAACAAAAAGGTTAGGAAGATGAAAATAGAAACTATACAAAAAGACATCTATAATAAGGAAGAAATCCAACAACAACAACCCACTGATAACATCCATAGAACGCTTCTGGATCTTAGAATCAAACTTAAAAATCTCCTATTTGATGAATATGAAAAACATCTACACTATTCAAAACTACATTATTATAATAATTTTAATAAACCATCTCGATTGATGGCAAGAAAAGTTAAAATGGCTAGAGTCAATTAAAAATACGAATGGAATATCTGTTCATCACCCAGAAGACATCTCAAATGCATTCGCGAGTTACTACTCCAGGTTGTACAATCTTAAAAATGATTCCTCATCTCCTCAGCCAAACCCTGAATTAATTAACAACTTCCTTTCCAAAATACATCTCCCACAAATTGACTCAGATAAATTAAAAACCTTTTAATACTCCCTTTACTGAAAATGAAACCCTTAGTACAATAAATTCTTTAAAATCTAGAAAATCTCCGGGACCTGATGGATTTACAAATGATTATTCTAAATCTTTTTCCACCCTCCTTACACCCCACCTTACTAACACTCTTAACAAGGCCTCACCGCTGGGATAATTTCCATCAGAGATGCTAGAAGCTTCCATTACATTGATTCCTAAATCCGGGGGAGATTCTGAGTCTGTGGGTAATTATAGACAAATTTCTTTGATTAATAGCAATGTTAAAATATATGCCAGTATGATTGCTGATAGGCTTAAGAAGATCCTCCCGGGTATTGTAAACAATGACCAACTTGGTTTTGTCTAAGGGAGACAAACCACTGATGGTACAAGGAGAACTATTAACCTTGTACATCAGATGGGAAAAAACAAAACCCCATCTGTACTGCTAGCACTAGACGCTGAAAAGGCATTCAACCGCATTAATTGACAGTACCTGAGGACGACTTTATCATCTTTTGGCCTTAATGATAATTTGATCCATAAAGTTATGGCACTATACTCTAGGCCTTTAGCCATAGTGTATGCAAATAACCAGTTGTCCACACCCTTCGACATCACTAATGGAGCTCGGCAGGGATGTCCTCTCCCCTCTTCTTTTCATTCTAGCAATAGAACCTTTGGCTGAAACAATCAGAACTAATAACAGCATTGACGGTATTTCAACCAAGACAAAAAAATCATAAAATCGGGCTTTTCGCGGATGACATTATCCTCTCCTTTATCTAACCCAGTTTCCTCTGTTCCTGAAGTGATTAACATCAGATAACTATTCTAAAATATCTTATTATAAATTAAATGCCAAAACTAAACTTCTCTCCTTCTTTCTTGACCCCACAACTACTAACCAAATTAAATCCTATTCCTCTTTTTTATGGGAAGACTCCATTATTGATTATTTGGGAATTCAAATTATGAAACAACCCCAAATCATGATTGAAACAAATATAAATAGGTTAATAGAAGTTTTCTCTAGTCCCTTCCACGACAGCATAGGAGGTTGTCTCTCCACGCCCTAATTGGGACAGGAAGTTCAAGAGGTTTAAAAGGACCCTCCCACCTCCCACAGCCAGTGTCTTTCCTGTCCCCATGGGGCATGGAGAGGTTTTGTTTTTCTCCTATGCTGTGGTGGCCGGCGAACTACAGTATATATATATATATATATATAATATATTTTTTTTTTTTTTCCTTCTTCCCCTGTTACCTTATGCCGGACAGCATCGGTCGGGCCTTCACCGCTCCTCTCTTGCTGTTCCCTCACGCTGTGGGGGACCGCTGCTCCAGCCTTCCGGATCCTCCTGAGGGGTGATGCAGGCTGTTGAGCTCCCCGGCCGGCGTCCTCCCTGAGCCGCTGGCCGCTTCCCGCATGCACGCTGCCGGAGCGATCCGGTGCTCCCGGGGGCGGGACTTCCGGTCTTGCGGACTTCCGGTCGAGCGCTTCCGGTTTGCGGAGGCAGCGTGGAGGCACGCCGCCGGTGACACGGCCTGCCCAGGACCGGATGCGGGAGGCGGGGAACGTGCACCGTCACTGGGGGGGGCAGGCCCTTGTGCATAAGGGCTGCCACGAAGACATCAGATCATGGTAAGCAACCGTGCTCCCTGTCATGTCTTCCGCTGCAGCTGCATCTGCAGAACCCAGTGTGCCCCCTGCTACTGTGAGTATGGAGGGGAATGGTCCCTCGGACATAGGTCTCATCAGATGATTTATGGCTCTATGGTCTGTGTTTTCTAGGAGGACAAGGCCACCAAGAAAACTTACAGAAATGAAAAATCAGAGAAGCCTGAGAAGTCAGAAAAAACTGACAAATCCGATAAGCCTGATAGACCTGACAGAGTGGAAAAAATTAAAAAATGTCCTATCTGTATAAAGAAGCTCCCTGCAGTATGGGATAAAAAGCTTTGCCAGCAATGTACGGACCAGTTTATTAGGGCCGAACAACCATCTCTGATAGATGAGTTGCGGTCCATGATGAAACAGGAGATTAGGGCCTCTCTGGCCTCCCTTCCTGTTCCTGGCCCTGCTCCTGACCCTGCTCCAGGCCCTGCTCCTGGACCCTCTCCTCCAAAAAAGAGGAGACTCCAGTCGACCCCATCTGATCAGGAGGACGCTGATTCCACCTCTGAGGGTCCTGATGAAGGATTTCCATCTGGGGGGTCTGACCAGTCCTTTCTATTTCACTCAGAAGAGTTGGGGGATCTTATTGGGGCAGTTAGGAGCACTATGGGTTTAGAAGAAGTGCAGTCTCTTCCTTCAATTCAGGACGAAATGTTTGCTGGCCTGAAGTCAGTCAAACAGTTGGGTTTCCCAGTTCATGCCAATGTTTTGGATATTGTCTCTCAGGAATGGGAATTTCCTGAGAGGCGGGTACGGAGTGACCTTAGACGCCGGTTTCCTCTGGAACCTTCGGGACTGCATTGGGAGGTTCCAAGAGTAGACGTTCAGGTGGCTAGGGTAGCTAAGCAAACGGCTCTTCCCTTTGAGGATACCTCCCAACTGAAGGATCAGATGGATAGGAAGGTAGAGGGCCTGATGAAGCGGTCCTGGGAGGCATCGTCTTCCTCTATTCAAGCCAACATTGCCTCCACCTGCGTATCCAGGTCCCTAATTAGGTGGTTAGACCAGTTGGGGGCTCATATTTCCCAAGGGACCCCTAGGGAGGAATTACTGGAATCCCTTCCCTTGCTTAGGAAGGCTACCTGTTTTCTGGCAGATACCTCGGTGGAATCTGTCCGCCTGGCAGCCAGGACCTCGGTGCTTTCTAACTCTGCCCGACGTGCCCTCTGGCTTAAGGCCTGGAGCGGAGACTCCACCTCCAAAATGAGGCTTTGTTTACTTCCGTTTAAAGGGGATTTAGTGTTTGGGCCTGCCCTGGATGATATCCTGGACAAGGCGACCGATCGTAAGGCCTTGCCCGATCCTAGACCTAACAGGAAGCGGTCCTTTCGTCCCTCGATGCCTCAGGCCTCCCAGCCCAGAGGGAAAGGGAAGGCTGGCAGGTGGAGCTATCCCAAAGGTAGAGGGAGAAACATCCTCATCCCTCCCCATCAGCAACGTCCTCAGCAGGACAAACAGTGACTCGGCCCGGGTGGGGGGAAGACTCTCAGCGTTTTTTCCCCAGTGGCAGTCCATAACCACTTGCCAATGGGTTCTGAAGATCATCTCGGACGGTCTTCTCATAGAATTCCTTTCCCCCCCTCTTCCGGGTCTCCGAGTCACTGCGCTGGCATCACCGGGTTCACAGGCTCTGTTGTACACAAACCCCTCCTCCACTCGGCAGTTTCTCGGAGTGCTGCTGGACTCCGACAGACAGGCATCTTTTCTCCCAGAGGGCCACAGGATAGCTCTGTTAGCCAAAATATCAAAGCTTCGCAGGCAGGCTCGCCCGACGCTTCGAGCGGCTATGTCAGCTCTGGGTTCCATGACATCCTGCATTCCTTCAGTCAGGTGGGCTCAGGCCCATTCTCGGTGTCTCCAGGATCATATCCTGACACATTGGGACAGACTCCCGTCATCCCTAAACAGAAGGTTTCGCCTCTCGGAGTCCGTCTCCTCATCCCTTCTCTGGTGGCTGAAGCCCGCCAACCTGCGGGTGGGGGTTGCCTGGACTCAGAAACCCCTGGTTACACTGACCACAGATGCCAGCCTACGAGGATGGGGGGCAATGGTGGCAAATTCCCCATTTCAAGGGGTCTGGAGTCCTTACGTCAGCTCCCAATCCTCCAACTACAGGGAGCTCAGGGCAGTCAGGGAAGCCCTCCTTGCGGCTCAGGACCTCGTCCGGGACTCTCACGTCCTGGTATATTCAGACAATGTCACAACAGTGGCACATCTCCGCCATCAGGGCAGTACCCGCTCAGGCGCCCTGAAGTCAGTATCCTCCCGAATCTTTCAATGGGCAGAACAATCTCTGCTCTCCCTTTCTGCGGTCCATCTGAAGGGCTCCCTCAATCTTCAGGCGGATTTCCTGAGTCGTCGGGATGTTCATCCAGGGGAATGGAGCCTGGATCAGGCGGTGTTCTGCTCTCTAGTGGCAAGGTGGGGTGCACCAGAGGTGGACCTCTTTGCCTCGGCAGGGAATCGCAAGGTCACAACATATTTCTCCCTGAACCCAAGGGACGAGGCGTTAGGGGTAGACGCTTTCTGCCACAGTTGGTCCTTTCGCCTCGCTTACGCGTTCCCCCCTCTTCCTCTTCTGGCACGTGCCCTGAGGAAGATCAGAGACGAGGGGGTCCCAACTATACTGGTAGCCCCTCTGTGGCCCCGGAGGAGTTGGTACAGCCTGGTCATGACGCTAGGAATCGACGGCCCAGTCCTCTTAGGTTCGGACCCCAGCTTACTGTCACAGGGTCCGATTTTTTCCATCCGGCTCCCCAGAAACTCAACTTGGCTGCCTGGCTTCTGAGGCCCGGGCACTGAAGGCCCAAGGGCTTTCTGACAAAGTTGTGGCTACGCTACAGAAGAACCATAAACCTGTGACTAATAGTATATACAACAAAATCTGGAAGAGATTTTCCTCCTGGTGTGGTTCTCGGCCTCCTGACCCTCTTCGGCCTAATATTGCGCAGATTCTGGACTTTCTCCAGAGTGGTTTAGACTTAGGTCTTAGGCCTAGCACCCTGAAAGTTCAGGTGTCAGCACTCAGTGCGGTCTTTGACACGGCTCTGGCAGATCATCGTTGGATCCGTCGGTTCTTTGTGTCCGCTGGTAGACTCTGTCCACGTCAGAGGGTCCTGACGCCTCGCTGGGATCTCAATGTGGTCCTTACAGGACTATCTCAGTCTCCGTTTGAACCTATGTGCTCTTGTAACATTCGTTCCCTTTCTCACAAGACTGCTTTTCTTGTGGCTATTACATCTGCTCGCAGAGTCGGCGAACTTCAGGCTTTGTCTGTTAGGGAACCTTACCTGACCATCAGAGATGACAGCATTGTTTTTCAGCTGGACCCTTCCTTCCTTCCCAAGGTGGTTTCGGATTTTCACCGTTCGCAGTCCATCGTCCTGCCTTCCTTCTGTCAGAATCCTCGGACTCCGGGTGAGGAAGTGTTTCATTCTTTGGATGTCCGTCGGATAGTGTTGCACTACCTAGAGGTTACTGCTTCTTGGCGCCTTGATTCTAACCTGTTCATCCAGCCCTTTGGCCGCAATAAGGGCAAGAAGGTGGCCAAGAGTACCGTTGCCAACTGGATTGTGCGGGCAATTAGAGATGCATACCTCGCTCAGCATCTCTCTCCAACTACTGGATTCACGGCGCACTCCACCAGGGCTACCTCTGCCTCCTGGGCCGAACGGGCAGGGGCATCCCCTGAGCAGATCTGCAAGGCGGCTACGTGGTCTTCGCTCCATACCTTCACGAAGCATTATCGTCTGGATCTGGATTCCAACAGGGATTTGGCCTTTGGCAGGAAAGTCCTGCAGGCTGTGGTCCCCCCCTAGGTATCAATTCTTTGGTATTCCTCCTATGCTGTCGTGGAAGGGACTAGAGAAATAAGAATTATTCTTACCGATAATTCGGTTTCTAGGACCTTCCACGACAGCAGGTAATTCCCTCCCCTATGTATTCATGTATTCCTGAATGTGTAGTACTTCTCATATGCTATGGATTCTTTGTAAGACACTGGCTGTGGGAGGTGGGAGGGTCCTTTTAAACCTCTTGAACTTCCTGTCCCAATTAGGGCGTGGAGAGACAACCTCCTATGCTGTCGTGGAAGGTCCTAGAAACCGAATTATCGGTAAGAATAATTCTTATATCAAAAAAGATATTAATAATTCCCAAAAAGCAGAATCTTTCGTGGCTGGGGAGACTGACAACATATAAAATGATTTTTCCTCCAAAAAATGTATACCTTTTTTAGATCCAGTCCTCTGATTTTTTTTTCCCCTGAAACACATAAACTCTGTCCAAACAATCCTAAATAACTTCATATGGAACAATAAAAAAGCCAGAATTTCTAAATCCTTACTCATTAAGCATAGGAGTAGAGGAGGTATAGGGCTCCCGGACTTACACAGCTACTACATCACAAATCTCGTCAAACAGAGCCAGCATTGGAATAAGGAATCTTATAATCTTCCTTGGGTAGATCTAGAGTTGTTCTTCAATAATTATAGCCCCCTTAAACACCTAATTCTTCTTCACCTCTCCTCCCTATTCTTAAAACTTCCTGATTTTCCTACCATTGCAGCCACATTACATGCGTGGAAAAGTTTAGCAACTAAAACAACCAATCAAAATATGAAATGATCAAACAATTTTCCTTACAATTCTTTCAAATTCAAAAGTCGCAGCCTCATGGCATAGCACTAAACTGAAAGCATTAAGCCACTTGCATGATGGCTCCGACTAGATTTCCTTTTTAGACTTAAAAATCAACCACAAAATCCCTGACACCGATTTTAAATCCTTGTTGACCTTTAGAGAATCCATTCTGAAACTAATTTCTAATAAGTATCCCCTTCCATTAATAAATAACCCACTATTTTGCAATCCTAATAATAAAACAGTCTGGAGTAGTAAACTAATATACCAATACCTCATTGGAGACCATAGTCTCGAGAAATCGAGGTTCATTCTCAACTGGGAAAGGGATCTTAAACAATATTTCCCAGAGGAGGACTGGCAAACAGCGCTGAAAGCAGCTCCCTCAGCAGGCACCGGTGCTCTTCTTTTGGAAACTCATACTAAGATATTAACACGATGGTATCTTTCCCCAGCGAGAATTTACCAATTTAATAAAAACCTCTCACCCATGTGTTGGAGGAATTGTGGTGAGAGGTGATCTTTTGCATCTCTTCTGGGGGTGTCCAGTTTTGAAAAATGTATGGCTAGACATTTCAAGACTGGTTTACCAAATAGTCAAGTAAATATACCTGTTACTCCGTCTTTAGCCCTCCTTTCTTTAAATACAGAATTAATTGATCCAATCTATAGACCTTTAATACTTCACATTTTCCTAACAACAGAAAACATTTATAGCAGCAAATTGCAAAAAACCTCTTCCCCCTACAATCCCTCAGATTATAGAATCTGTAGCCCTACATAGAAATTTCAGAAAACATTACGCCATTATCAACAATCTATTCCCGTTATATTTCAAACAATGGAATCCCTGGGACAGATTCCGAGAAGGTCTCACGTGAGATCACTGCCTCATGATTATTTACTTCTTAAAAATATCAACATTTCTCTAACAAAATAAATTATAATTTAAGGTCATCCATTATTTAGCAACGTTTCTATCGTATCTCAAATTAGTTACCGTTTGCTTGTATATAAGTTTCGTTGTGTGTTTTTAAGACCTAGAATTTTCCATGGATGTTCTCCCTTTCCCTCCTTCCCTCCTTTTTCCCTCTCACTATCCCTTATTTCCTAATAAAATTGTAACACTTTCCTCCTCCCGTCTCCCTCATTCCTTCCACCCTCCCCTCGTTTTCACCCATCCTCACAATATTTCTTTTTTAAACAAATACATTTGATATCACAATTTGTAAACTACCGTATTTTTCGCTTTATAAGACGCACTTTTGTTCCCCCAAATTTTGGGGGAAAGTAGGGGGTGCGTCTTATAAACCGAATATACAGATTATATACTGCAGGGTCCAGGGGAGGTGGAGGCCGCTCTGGAGCTGTGCTGGTGGGGCTGGGGGGTTTGGTAGAGGCTTGTGAAGCTGCGGGCGGCAGCCTTTGATCTCCTGCACCCGCTCATTTAATATGCACAGCCGCTGTCCACCACCATGGTGCTGAAACTGCACCGCGGCGATGGGCTGGGGGAGCTGCGCATATTATCTGCCTGTGCTTGCCTTTGATCGCACATGCCCCCTCCCCCTGTGTTAGCTATGGCCCCCATGCTGCTGCCCATAGTAAAATAATAAACTCTTTACTCACCTCTTCCAGCGTGTCTGCCCGTCTCCCTCCTGCTGCTGTGATCTTGCACGCAGAGATATCTCTCTCTGCTGTCCCGATCACATGACCGGCACTATAACCAGGAAGTAGGAAGTGCAGGAGACACTGTAGGAGCTCAACCCCGAGGAGGGTGACACCAGACAGGACACTGCTGCAGAAGGTAAGGAGTTTATTTTACTAAAAGCAGCAACATGGGGGCGATATCTAACAGTGGGCCTGTGTGCCTGCAAACAGTGGGCCTGTGTGCCTGCAAACAGTGGGCCTGTGTGCCTGCAAACAGTGGGCCTGTGTGCCTGCAAACAGTGGGCCTGTGTGCCTGCAAACAGTGGGCCTGTGTGCCTGCAAACAGTGGGCCTGTGTGCCTGCAAACAGTGGGCCTGTGTGCCTGCAAACAGTGGGCCTGTGTGCCTGCAAACAGTGGGCCTGTGTGCCTGCAAACAGTGGGCCTGTGTGCCTGCAAACAGTGGGCCTGTGTGCCTGCAAACAGTGGGCCTGTGTGCCTGCAAACAGTGGGCCTGTGTGCCTTACTGGGGGACGTGTTCAATATAAGGTGGCCATATCCAGATTAAGGTGGCTAATTTTAGGATGAGGGGGCTATGAGGGACATATACCCTATATTATTTGTTAGACGGACACTGGCATTATAAGACGGACCCCAATTATTAAAAAATTCTCTATTCCTTCACCAAATTTGGGGGTGCGTCTTATAATCAGGTGCGTCTTATAAAGCGAAAAATACGGTACTTTCTCCTCGATGCATTTACTTCCCTCTTTATTTTGTAAACCCTTTAATACAAATACTTTAAAACTTTTAAAACTTTAAAAGTTGAATGGCGCTGCCCCGGAGGACTTAATGACCGCTCTGATTTATTGTATAGCTATTGAGTGGAAGGGCCCTTTCTCTAATATACTATAATTATGTTTAGTTTAGATCTTAGCATATAATGGAATATGGGAATTTTCCCCCCTTTCCCTTTCATTTAAATTCCACATAAAATACAGGAAATTTACATAAATTTATAAAAAACAATAATAAAAATTAATAAAATTACATATTATATAAAATAAGATGGGGAGTAAGAGATTTATAAGTGGTACATCACCTCCTCTACCCCCTCCCCCGTCTCCGATATAATTATAACATATATTGAGATATGATTTAGAATTGTAAGATTTTATTTAATGTGGATTTGTGCTTTTCTTATAATTACCAAGGTATGGAGAGGGTTAATGGACCTTCTGGAGAGGGAGACTGGTAGAAATCTGCCTTAAAGCCAGCACTGTGGACCTGTAAGCCGCATGCGTGTTATTTAGCGGAATTAAATCAATGCTATGATCTATTACGTATATATTACAATGAAAATGTGCTTTATCTAACATTGGTTTTATATCCCTGGGTGTTTGTATTTTTATTACTCTTGTAATGTATTGTTTTTGTTGTATATAAAGTAAGCACTATTTTGTGGATTGTGTATATAGATCCGGCTCGGATGAGGGGCGTATAGGTATATATATCGCCGTGGCTACTCATTCTGATTATATTGCTTATGAATGAGTCTGTTCTTCTCCAAAACGCGTTAAACATATTTATACTCTGCACTTGGTCACATTTTTCATGTTATGAATTTTGAATAAAGAAAATATTTTTACTACATCGGTGCTGGATTCTCTCTCCTCTCCCTTGTTCCTCTCTCCTCTCCCTTGTTCCTCTCTCCTCTCCCTTGTTCCTCTCTCCTCTCCCTTGTTCCTCTCTCCTCTCCCTTGTTCCTCTCTCCTCTCCCTTGTTCCTCTCTCCTCTCCCTTGTTCCTCTCTCCTCTCCCTTGTTCCTCTCTCCTCTCCCTTGTTCCTCTCTCCTCTCCCTTGTTCCTCTCTCCTCTCCCTTGTTCCTCTCTCCTCTCCCTTGTTCCTCTCTCCTCTCCCTTGTTCCTCTCTCCTCTCCCTTGTTCCTCTCTCCTCTCCCTTGTTCCTCTCTCCTCTCCCTTGTTCCTCTCTCCTCTCCCTTGTTCCTCTCTCCTCTCCCTTGTTCCTCTCTCCTCTCCCTTGTTCCTCTCTCCTCTCCCTTGTTCCTCTCTCCTCTCCCTTGTTCCTCTCTCCTCTCCCTTGTTCCTCTCTCCTCTCCCTTGTTCCTCTCTCCTCTCCCTTGTTCCTCTCTCCTCTCCCTTGTTCCTCTCTCCTCTCCCTTGTTCCTCTCTCCTCTCCCTTGTTCCGCTCTCCTCGCCCTTGTTCCGCTCTCCTCGCCCTGGTTCCGCTCTCCTCTCCCTGGTTCCTCTCTCCTCTCCCTGGTTCCTCTCTCCTCTCCCTGGTTCCTCTCTCCTCTCCCTGGTTCCTCTCTCCTCTCCCTGGTTCCTCTCTCCTCTCCCTGGTTCCTCTCTCCTCTCCCTGGTTCCTCTCCCTGGTTCCTCTCTCCTCTCCCTTGTTCCGCTCTCCTCGCCCTTGTTCCTCTCTCCTCGCCCTTGTTCCGCTCTCCTCTCCCTGGTTCCGCTCTCCTCTCCCTGGTTCCGCTCTCCTCTCCCTGGTTCCGCTCTCCTCTCCCTGGTTCCTCTCTCCTCTCCCTGGTTCCTCTCTCCTCTCCCTGGTTCCTCTCTCCTCTCCCTGGTTCCTCTCTCCTCTCCCTGGTTCCTCTCTCCTCTCCCTGGTTCCTCTCTCCTCTCCCTGGTTCCTCTCTCCTCTCCCTGGTTCCTCTCTCCTCTCCCTGGTTCCTCTCTCCTCTCCCTGGTTCCTCTCTCCTCTCCCTGGTTCCTCTCTCCTCTCCCTGGTTCCTCTCCCTGGTTCCTCTCTCCTCTCCCTGGTTCCTCTCTCCTCTCCCTGGTTCCTCTCTCCTCTCCCTGGTTCCTCTCTCCTCTCCCTGGTTCCTCTCTCCTCTCCCTGGTTCCTCTCTCCTCTCCCTGGTTCCTCTCTCCTCTCCCTGGTTCCTCTCTCCTCTCCCTCGTTCCTCTCTCCTCTCCCTCGTTCCTCTCTCCTCTCCCTCGTTCCTCTCTCCTCTCCCTCGTTCCTCTCTCCTCTCCCTCGTTCCGCTCTCCTCTCCCTCGTTCCGCTCTCCTCTCCCTCGTTCCGCTCTCCTCTCCCTCGTTCCGCTCTCCTCTCCCTTGTTCCTCTCTCCTCTCCCTTGTTCCGCTCTCCTCTCCCTTGTTCCGCTCTCTCCCTGGTTCCGCTCTCCTCTCCCTGGTTCCGCTCTCCTCTCCCTGGTTCCGCTCTCCTCTCCCTGGTTCCTCTCTCCTCTCCCTGGTTCCTCTCTCCTCTCCCTGGTTCCTCTCCCTGGTTCCTCTCTCCTCTCCCTCGTTCCTCTCTCCTCTCCCTCGTTCCTCTCTCCTCTCCCTCGTTCCTCTCTCCTCTCCCTCGTTCCTCTCTCCTCTCCCTCGTTCCTCTCTCCTCTCCCTCGTTCCTCTCTCCTCTCCCTCGTTCCTCTCTCCTCTCCCTCGTTCCTCTCTCCTCTCCCTCGTTCCTCTCTCCTCTCCCTCGTTCCTCTCTCCTCTCCCTCGTTCCTCTCTCCTCTCCCTCGTTCCTCTCTCCTCTCCCTTGTCTCTCTTGATGGTACTGATTACTCAGCTGTGGAAGCCAAACCACTTGTTCCTTGCACCGGACCAGAGGCTGGAGATACCTGCTCTAGAGTGGTGAGCTGAACATATATTTACCGTATTTTTCGCTTTATAAGACGCACCTGATTATAAGACGCACCCCCAAATTTGGTGAAGGAATAGAGAATTTTTTAATAAATGGGGTCCGTCTTATAATGCCAGTGTCCGTCTGACAAATCATATAGGGTATATGTCCCTCATAGCCCCCCCCCCATCCTAAAATTAGCCCTCTGAATCTGGATATGGCCCAGCGATGCCACATGTCCCCTATGCCTGGCACACATCCTCTATGGCTGGCACACAGCCCATTGTGGCGGCACACGGCCCCATATGGCGGCACACGGCCCCATATGGCGGCACACGGCCCCATGTGGCGGCACACGGCCCCATATGGCGGCACACGGCCCCATGTGGCTGCACACGGCCCCATGTGGCGGCACACGGCCCATTGTGGCGGCACACGGCCCCATATAGCGGCACACGGCCCCATGTGGCGGCACACGGCCCCATGTGGCGGCACACGGCCCCATGTGGCTGCACACGGCCCCATGTGGCGGCACACGGCTAAAAGCAGCAGCATGGGGCGATATATAACACAGGGAGCTGTGTGCCAGCAATAGTGGGCCGTGTGCCGCCACATGGGGCCATGTGGCTGCACATGGCCCACTATTGCTGGCACACGGCCCCATGTGGCTGCACACAGCCCACTATTGCTGGCACAGGGCCCCATGTGGCTGCACACAGCCCACTATTGCTGGCACATGGTCCCATGTGGCTGCACACAGCCCACTATTGCTGGCACAGGGCCCCATGTGGCGGCACACGGCCCCATGTGGCTGCACACGGCCCCATGTGGCTGCACACAGCCCACTATTGCTGGCACATGGTCCCATGTGGCGGCACACGGCCCCATGTGGCTGCACACGGCCCCATGTGGCGGCACACGGCCCATTGTGGCGGCACACGGCCCCATATAGCGGCACACGGCCCCATGTGGCGGCACACGGCCCCATGTGGCGGCACACGGCCCCATGTGGCTGCACACGGCCCCATGTGGCGGCACACGGCTAAAAGCAGCAGCATGGGGCGATATATAACACAGGGAGCTGTGTGCCAGCAATAGTGGGCCGTGTGCCGCCACATGGGGCCATGTGGCTGCACATGGCCCACTATTGCTGGCACACGGCCCCATGTGGCTGCACACAGCCCACTATTGCTGGCACAGGGCCCCATGTGGCTGCACACAGCCCACTATTGCTGGCACATGGTCCCATGTGGCTGCACACAGCCCACTATTGCTGGCACAGGGCCCCATGTGGCGGCACACGGCCCCATGTGGCTGCACACGGCCCCATGTGGCTGCACACAGCCCACTATTGCTGGCACATGGTCCCATGTGGCGGCACACGGCCCCATGTGGCGGCACACGGCCCCATGTGGCTGCACACAGCCCACTATTGCTGGCACAGGGCCCCATGTGGCGGCACACGGCCCCATGTGGCGGCACACGGCCCACTATTGCTGGCACACAGCTCCCTGTGTTATATATCGCCCCATGCTGCTGCTTTTAGTAAAATAAAACTTTCCTTACCTTCTCCAGCATTGTCCTGTCTGTGTCCCCCTCCTCGGGGTTGAACTCCGGCCTCCTGCATTTCCTGCTTCTCGGCTGGTCATGTGATCGGCACGGAAGAGTGAAATCTCTTGTTCCTTATCATAGCAGCAGGAGGGAGGCCGGGCAGACACGCTGGAGGAGGTGAGTAAAAAGTTTATTATTTTACTGTTTGCAGCAGCATGGGGGCCATAGCTAACACGGGGGAGGGGGCATGTGCAAACAAAGAAGGGCGCAGGCAGATATAATATACACTGCTGCACAAGCCCATCGCCGCGGTGCACTTTCAGCACCATGGTGGTGGACAGCGGCTGTGCATATTATATGAGCGGGTGCAGGAGATCAAAGGCTGCCGCTCCCAGCTCCAAGCAGTCCCCAGCACCGCTCCAGAGCTGCCCGCACCTCCACTGGACTCTGTGTATATATATATATATATATATACACCCCCCCCCCCCCGTATATTCGGATTATAAGACGCACCCCCTACTTTCCCCCAAAATTTGGGGGAACAAAAGTGCGTCTTATAAAGCGAAAAATACGGTATTTGTGCTATAAAAATAAACTTTTTATTATTATTAAAAGCAGGTAGAAGCAGAGCACGTGGAGGATCGCGGGGAAGCCAAACAGGGCGCTGCAGGCCGGCTGCAGCAGTGAGTGAGTCGGCGTCCCTACGTGGGGGGCAGCGAGCAGTCCAGGGACGCTGGCGGTACTACAGTAACCCCTTCCTCCTTAAGCCCCCGCTTGGCCGGGCCAGAAAGAATTTTCTTCTCCAGAATGATGTCATCAGAGTTGATGGGTGAAGAAATGGCCGGTGGCAGAGGTGGACCGGATGGCCGTTGCTTGGAAGGCTTTTTTCAGGACCCATAATGGCAAACGGAACTGGAAACTGGGGTGGACATCCCGAGGATTCAGGGACACCTAGGAATTAATCTGTCTCCAATGGAGCACCTCAACGGATTTCCAGTCCAGAACAGGCTCATGAGTACAGAGCCAAGGCATAGCTAGGAGAAGCAGACAAGAAAAGTTTGGTGGCACAAGGAAGGAGACCTTCTCCAAATTTGTGTCTCCCATGCGTAGTTCCACGGGCTCAGAATTGAAGCCTATAGATTATGACAGGAGCTTTCCATCCACATACTATACCAACAAGGGATTCTGAAGGCCCATAAACGAAGCCTATAGGTTATGAGAGGAGCTCTCCATCCACAGACTATACTAACAAGGGATTCTGAAGGCCCAGAAACGAAGCCTATGGATTATGACAGGAGCTCTCCATCCACAGACTATACCGACAAGGGATTCTGAAGGCCCAGAAACGAAGCCTATGGTCCTTACAGGAGTGCTCCATCCACAGACTATACCGACAAGGGATTCTGAAGGCCCAGAAACTAAGCCTATGGGTTATGACAGGAGCTCTCCTTCCACAGATTATACCGACAAGGGATTCTGAAGGCCCAGAAACTAAGCCTATGGGTTATGACAGGAGCTCTCTATCCACAGATTATACCGACAAGGGATTCTGACTGTCCCGAATGGCATTTGGACAACAATTTATTTTATTTATTTACTTTTTTTTTTATTTTCTGTTGCTTGAGGTTTTAGAGCTCTTTCTATATATTTCTGCATCGCTGATTCCAAACCTGAAATCCGTCCGTTTTTTGGTGCACACTTTAGTTTTTTGGCAATTTTAATTTTTTTGTTAGTTTATGGGAGGCATTGGTTTTTAAATTGGAGTTAAAGGGCAACGACTCTTGGATTGGACATAACCAGACATAACCAGCAGCTGTCGTCACGTTTTGGTTATCTGATTAAAACAACCCCTCCGATTTTGTGTTTAGATTGAACCATGGCTTCCTTGAGTAGGCGTAAATGTAAGAATAGTCCTGACACCTTCTATTATATACAGTGGGTATGGAAAGTATTCACACCCTTGTATATTTTCACTCTTTTGTTTCATTGCAGCCATTTGGTATTTTTTTCTCATAAATGTACACTCTGCCCCCATCCCCCATCTTGTCAGAAGGAAAAACTGAAATGTAGAAATTTTTGCAAATTTATTAAACAAGAAAATCTGATCTCACATGGTGATAAGTATTCAGCCCCTTTCCTCAGTATAAGGCCTCTTTCACACGTCAGTGATTCTGGTACGTTTGTGCTTTTTTTTTTTTAAACGTACCAGAATCACTGACATACGCAGACCCATTATAATGAATGGGTCTGCTCACACGTCAGTGATTTGTCACTGCACGTGTGTCCGTGCAGCGTACCCGCGTGTGCGTGATTGCCGCACGGAGACATGTCCATTTTTTTCTGGCATCACTGATGTTGTGGTCCGTGAAACACGTGCCAGAAAAAAACGTGCTTTTAAAATAAAAAACATTTTAACTCACCCGGCGTCCAGCGATGTCCTCTGCAGCCCGTTCTCCCTGCTCCTTCTGTGCCGGCTCATTACTGTCGCACATATTCATGATGCGCGACACAGCCGACCCGGAAACAGCTGCTGCGGGGGTCACCGCCGGCCGGATGCTGCACCGCGGGAGCGATCAGCACCATGGAGAGCGGGAGTGGGCGCAGGTGAGATGATTACTAAGTGAAATCACGGGCCACGGAGAACGGAGCCCGGATTGCACTTAAACAACCCACGTGTGCCGTGATTCACGGCACACGCAGGGACATGTGCGTGTTTTACACGCCAGTGAAAAACGTCAGTGTTTTTCACTGACGTGTGAAACGGGCCTTACACATGGTCATAAGTATTCAGCCCCTTTGCTCGGTATAACACATGGTCATAAGTATTCAGCCCCTTTGCTCAGACGCTCATATGTAAGTCCCATGCTGTCCATTTCCTTGTGATCCTCCTTGAGATGGTTCTCCTCCTTCATTGGAGTCCAGTGGTGTGTAATTAAACTGATAGGACGTGATTTGGGAAGGCGCACACCTGTCTATATAAGACCTCACAGCTCACACTGTAGGTCACACCAAATGAGAATCATGAGGTCAAAGGAATTGCCCAAGGAGCTCAGAGACAGAATTGTGGCAAGGCACAGATCTGGCCAAGGTTATAAAATAATATCTGTTGTACTCAAGGTTCCTAAGAGCACAGTGGCCTCCATAATCCTTACATGGAAGAAGTTTGGGACCCCCAGAACTCTTCCTAGACCTGGCCGTCCAGCCAAACTGAGCAATCGTGGGAGAAGAGCCTTGGTGAGAGAGGTAAAGAAGAACCCCAAAATCACTGTGGCTGAGCTCCAGAGATGCAGTAGGGAGATGGGAGAAAGTTCCACAAAGTCACCTATCACTGCAGCCTCCACCAGTCGGGCCTTTATGACAGAGTGGCCCGATGGAAGCCTCTCCTCAGTGCAAGACATATGAAAGCTGCATAGACTGCAAAAAACACAGGAAGGCCTCCCAGACTATGAGAAATAAGATACTCTGGTCTGATGACAAGAAGATAGAACTTTATGGTGAGAATTCTAAGCGGTTTGTGTGGAGAAAACCAGGCCCTGCTCATCACGTGCCCAATACCATCCCCATAGTGAGACATGGTGGTGGCAGCATCATGCTATGGGGGCAGGGACAGGACGACTGGTGGCAATTGATGGAAAGATGAATGCGGCCACGTACAGAGATATCCTGGAAGAAAACCTCTTCGAGATGCTCTGGACCTCAGACTTGGCCGAAGGTTCACCTTCCAACAAGACAATGGCCCTAAGCACACAGCTAAAATAACAATGGAGAGGCTTCAGAACAACTCTGTGACCATTCTTGACCGACCCAGCCAGACCCCTGACCTAAACCCAATTGAGCATCTCTGGAGAGACCTGAAAACGGCGCCCACCAACGTTCACCATCCAACCTGATAGAAGTGGAGAGGATCTGCAAGGAAGAATGGCCGAGGATCCCCAAATCCAGGATCCCAAGACGACTCATGGCTGTAGTAGCTCAAAAGGAGGGTGGTTCTACCCAATACTGAGCAAAGGGGCTGAATACTTATGCCCATGTGATATTTCAGGTTTTCTTGTTTAATAAATTTTGAAAATATTTCTACATTTCTGTTTTTTTCTTGTCAAGATGGGGGACGGGAAGATGGGGATGGGGGGGATGGGTGCAGAGTGTACATTAATGAGAATTTACCAAATGGCTGCAATGAAACAAAGTGAAAAATGTAAAGGGGTGTGAATACTTTCCACTGTATGTGGCTGCTATACACTTCAATATTTCATCATTTGTGACACGTGCATATGTTGCCTATTTTCAAGTGCCCCTTGGTGATCAAGACGAGATTTTGGCTCCTCATATTGTGCCCTAATTGTGAGGAAATGCTTAGGGACTGGATATGCCTTTTGGTATTCCCATGGTTTGGCGTGAACTGAAGGACCACAGCAGTGCCTGTTATTTCTGTCTGGTCCATACAAAGGGCATCGGGAAGAAAACGCGGCATCTGATGACATATCCTAATATTCCTTCAGCAATATGACCTATCCCACACCCCACGTTACAATTTTCGATGGTTTTATTTCTTGTAAGGATGAAGAACGTGAACCTGATGATCATATATTGTAAGAAGCATGAGGAAATGAATGTAGACTCTGAAGTGTCTTCTCCTGATGCCGAGCCATCATTAACCCCTCAGCAGTTTACCCAACCTAAATTGAATGATTTAGTAAGAGGTTTGGGCCGATGAAAGAAAGCCGCTGAGATATTGGCCTCCATGCCCTTCCCCGCGCAGCTAAACTTTCCCATTTCAGGAAGTGTGAACACATTTGTGTGGACTTTTTCCAAAGCCAAACACTTTGTTTTGTGTCCTGATATCCGTAGTCTTCTCGGCCAGCTAGGTGTTACCACTTACAGTCCAGCAGAATGGCGGCTATTTCTTCACAGCTCTAAGTGGAGCATGAAATGTGTTCTATAACCATAATGTTTATGCAGCGGCTCCAATTGGTCGTTCAATTCATCTGCGAGATTATAATGACATAAAATTGTCCTGGACTTACTGAAGTATGAGGAGCAGAATTGGATAATTTATGTAGATCTTAAAATGGTAAATCTCCTGCAAGGACAACAGAGAGGTTTCACAAAGTCTCCTTGTTTTCTGTGTTTGTGGGACAGCCTAGCTCGGGAGGAAGACTGGACACAGAAGGAATGGCCGAAACGTGAAGCTCTGGAAGTAGGGAGGCAAAATATTGAGAATGAACCTGTAGGTGATGGAGACAGGATCATTTTCCCCCACTTCACATCAAACTTGGTTCAATGAAGCAGTTTGTTTGGGGTTTGAATAGAGAAAGTGAATGCTTTCAACACATTAGTCTTTCAAGAAGATAAAAGCAGGTGTATTTGATGGACCTGAAATTCGAACCATCATATGTGACGATGAATTTGCCAAGAAGATGAATAAGGAGGAGAAAGCAGCATGGCAGTCTTTTGTGGCAGTTACAAAGAACTTCCTTGGCAACAAAAAAGCCAAAAACTATGAACTTCTGGTTCAAAGGATGCTGTTGACTTTCCATGACATTGGATGTGACATGAGCATTAAGATTCCCTTCCTGAACAGTCACCTTGACAAGTTTCCCGAAAATCCTGGAGCTGTTATTTGATGAGCAGGGAGAACGCTTTCATCAAGATCTGAAGATGATGGAAGAGCATTATCAGGTGCGATGGGACAAAAATATGATGGCATACTACTGCTGGAGCATCAAACGAGATTGTCCTCAACAAATACACAAACGCAAGACCTAGAGACACACGAGCTGGGGACGCAAGACCTAGAGACACAAGAGCTGGGGACGCAAGACCTGGGGACGCAAGAGGTGGGGACGCAAGACCTAGAGACGCAAGAGGTGGGGACGCAAGACCTAGAGACGCAAGAGGTGGGGACGCAAGACCTAGAGACGCAAGAGGTGGGGAAGCAAGACCTAGAGACGCAAGAGGTGGGGACGCAAGAGGTGGGGACGCAAGACCTAGAGACACAAGAGCTGGGGACGCAAGAGGTGGGGACGCAAGACCTGGAGACGCAAGAGGTGGGGAGCAAGACCTAGAGACGCAAGAGGTGGGGAGCAAGACCTAGAGACGCAAGAGGTGGGGACGCAAGACCTAGAGACACAAGAGGTGGGGACGCAAGACCTAGAGACACAAGAGGTGGGGACGCAAGAGGTGGGAACACAAGAGGTGGGGACGCAAGACCTAGAGACGCAAGAGGTGGGGACGCAAGACCTAGAGACGCAAGAGGTGGGGACGCAAGACCTAGAGACGCAAGAGGTGGGGACGCAAGACCTAGAGACGCAAGAGGTGGGGACGCAAGACCTAGAGACGCAAGAGGTGGGAACGCAAGACCTAGAGACGCAAGAGGTGGGGACGCAAGACCTAGAGACGCAAGAGGTGGGGACGCAAGACCTAGAGACGCAAGAGGTGGGGACGCAAGACCTAGAGACGCAAGAGGTGGGGACGCAAGACCTAGAGACGCAAGAGGTGGGGACGCAAGACCTAGAGACGCAAGAGGTGGGGACGCAAGACCTAGAGACGCAAGAGGTGGGGACGCAAGACCTAGAGACGCAAGAGGTGGGGACGCAAGACCTAGAGACGCAAGAGGTGGGGGCGCAAGAGGTGGGGGCGCAAGACCTAGAGACGCAAGAGGTGGGGACGCAAGAGGTGGGGACGCAAGAGCTACTGTACAAACGCAAATTTTTGCCTGAATAGAATTTAAATAAGTTTAGCGCAAATTTAATGATTAAAATAAGTGTGTTAACATGATCTATTTCACAATTGTAGACAAATTCTGATGCAATCCTACCTCTAGTGTACTCACTACATTTCATTATTACATTTTCACAAAGCTGATGCCCAGAAGACATTGAACTTCATTATGTTACACGAAGTGTGCAAATTTGTACAATGTGATAACCTGAAATATTGAATTGAAAATAAACTGTACCTTACAGAGAGAAACTGATCTCAGATTCGAGATCCACACACTCCAATTACGTAAGGACAAGTGTTCTTGTGGATGCAACAAGAATTTTGTTCCCCGGTGAATCCACCACAGCTTGCTGAATAAAATTCCCAGCAGATCTGGGATCCAGAGGAGCCGTCTCAGAGATCTTCTCCATACGATAGGGACAGGGTCAGCGAAGAAGAGAAACGGCTTTCTCCGAGAGTTACCCCACCACCTACCAAGCCAAGGCAAGAGGGTCCTGGCCTCATAGGACCGGCCTGATGAAGGTGTCGGCTACTCCACAGAGGAAGCACAGACCCATGGCATCAGACATCCTGATATTTTCCACTTGTACAGGTTCAGGAACCGGAGCAGAAACTGGGAAGCAGATGGCCTCTGGAAGTATGGAGCCAGGCGCGTAGCTTTCTCTTCACCACAGACCTCCTTGGATCGTTACTGGAACCTGAGATCAGGGCTGTGGAGTTGGAGTCAGTGTCTGTTTTGGTGGTCGGTATAAAATGGACCGATACCCAAAATATGTAATAAGTTGGGTGCCCTAGTTCAATGCAATTTCCAGATTTTTGCTATTGTAGCTGACAATGCTTAAAACATAGTGTAAATCCTTAGTTTCCCTCCCTCTGTATACAGACACATCTGCAGGTTTTCCCCTCCGCTCGCTATACAGACACATCTACAGGTTTTCCCTCCGCTCTCTATACAGACACATCTGCAGGTTTTGCCCTCCGCTCTCTATACAGACACATCTGCAGGTTTTTCCCTCTGCTCTCTATATAGACACATCTGCAGGTTTTTCCCCTCCACTCTGTATACAGACACATCTGCAGGTTTTCCCTCCGCTCTCTATACAGACACATCTGCAGGTTTTCCCTCCTCTGCTCTCTATACAGACACATCTGCAGGTTTTCCCTCCTCTGCTCTCTGTACAGACACATCTGCAGGTTTTTCCGTCCGCTCTCTATACAGACACATCTGCAGGTTTTCCCTCTGCTCTCTATACAGACCCATCTGGAGGTTTTTCCTCTCCACTCTGTATACAGACACATCTGCAGGTTTTCCCTCCGCTCTCTATACAGACACATCTGCAGGTTTCTCCCTCCGCTCTTTATACAGACACATCTGCAGGTTTTCCCTCCGCTCTCTATACAGACACATCTGCAGGTTTTCCCTCCTCTGCTCTCTATACAGACACATCTGCAGGTTTTTCCCTCCGCTCTCTATAGACACACCTGCAGGTTTTCCCTCCTCTGCTCTCTATACAGACACATCTGCAGGTTTTGCCCTTTGCTCTCTATACAGACACATCTGCAGGTTTTCCCACCGCTTTCTATACAGACACATCTGCAGGTTTCTCCCTCCTCTCTATACAGACACATCTGCAGGGTTTTCTCTCCGCTCTCTATACAGACACATCTGCAGGTTTTCCCTCCGCTCTCTATACAGACACATCTGCAGGTTTTCTCTCCGCTCTCTATACAGACACATCTGCAGGTTTTTTCTCCGCTCTCTATACAGACACATCTGCAGGTTTTTTCTCCGCTCTCTATACAGACACATCTGCAGGTTTTTTCTCCGCTCTCTGTACAGACACATCTGCAGGGTTTTCTCTCCGCTCTCTATACAGACACATCTGCAGGTTTTCCCTCCGCTCTCTATACAGACACATCTGCAGGTTTTGCCCTTCGCTCTCTATACAGACTCATCTGCAGGTTTTTCCTCCATGTCATTAGTATTTGGTGGCATTGCCCTTACACTGTGTGACTTGGGGGACACATTTTGGATCCTTCCAGAAGCTTCTCACAATAGTTGGTGGAATTTGGGCGATTCCTCCGGACAGATCTGCTGGAGCTGAGCCGTGTTTGGAGGTCGCCGCTTGCTCCGGCCTCTTCAGCTTTGCCCATACATTCTCCATAGGATTGTGTCACGCATGTGGTTAGCAGGGTTA
The DNA here is from genome assembly GCF_048569485.1 of Anomaloglossus baeobatrachus. NCBI lineage: Eukaryota > Metazoa > Chordata > Amphibia > Anura > Aromobatidae > Anomaloglossus > Anomaloglossus baeobatrachus. The sequence continues at coordinate 309,119,686 of NC_134359.1, read as the reverse complement.
CCTAGTACCTGGTGAATCCCCAGAAGATGTTACAACACACAGGGACCATCAGGGTCACGATACAACGGCGGTCCCTGCCGCTAGGGAAAGGGGGAGGGGGCACCTCCTGAACGTGCCTCAAGCGGACGCCTGGACTCCCGAGCGTCCCTATACAGGTTCTTGCAACCTGTTGCTGAGCCGAATTCCTTAGGCCAGGGGTCTCAAACTCGACTGGGTGTATGGGCCGCACATAGGAAAAAATTATTTGGGGGACTGCATTCTTTGCAGGGCCAAGTGACATTTTAGTGATTCCATGTATTTTCTTCTATACACCTTTTGGATCACTTTTTGCTTGTTTATTAAAACAAACCTGCACTTTTTTGTTACATTTATATGTAAAAAGCATTTTTAATGTTAAAAGCATTTTTTTATCATTCTTTTGCCCTTTAGTAATGTGCCCATCCTTGTGCCCAGTAGCATTGTGCCCATCCTTGTGGCATTGTGCCCATCCTTGTGGCATTGTGCCCAAGTAGTAATGTCTCCAGTCCTGATCCAAGTTCTGTATTATGCCGTTCTTGACATACAAAAAAAAAATTCTCACCTTTCCTCCGTTCCCTGTTTTCTCTTCTGCTTGTTGCGGGGTGCAGACCCGTAGACCCCGTGGCTATTGCATTATGTAGTGGGCTGGCACCAGCAGGGCTTTACTACAGTTGATGCATTTGCGGCACAGCACGCACTTAGGCGCTGTCTGCACTCCACCAATCACAGGCAAGCAGGTGACTTCATACAGTGATGTTACCTGCTTGCCTGTGATTGGTGGAATGCAGACAGCGCCTAAGTGCGTGCTGTGCTGCAAATGTATCAACTGTAGTAAAGCCCTGCCAGCCCCGGCCCCCTGCATAGTAACGCGATAGTCATGGAGTCTACGGGCACGTTTGAGACCTCTGCCTTAGGCCCTCAGCTAGCCCTACACTCACCATGGTTAGTGAGCTGGCCGACGAGATCATTAGACTCGCCACTGCAATACAGAAATACAAGAATAGGAATACAAATAGGGGGAATAGACAAAGGAAAGGACACTGCAGGCGGCCTCTGTGCAGCAAGCACCACTGCTGCACACAACACAAGCACCTTCCACAGCAGGCGCCCTCCACAGCAGGCGCCCTCCAGAGCAGGCGCCCTCTAGAGCAGGCGCCTTCCAAAGTGGACCACATAGACACTGAATGCCCCGTGTCTATCACAAGCATCATGTGATCAGATCACAGGACTTAAATGTGTTCATGTGTTTCTGGGGTCTGTGTTTCAGCTACTGGAAGGTGACTTTGTAGGTGTGGAGTAAGGAGTAATCGCTGGCCCTTCATGTGTTTCTGGGGTCCGTGTTTCAGCTACTGGAAGGTGACTTTGTAGGTGTGGAGTAAGGAGTAATCGCTGGCCCTTCATGTGTTTCTGGGGTCTGTGTTTCAGCTACTGGAAGGTGACTTTGTAGGTGTGGAGTAAGGAGTAATCGCTGGCCCTTCATCTGTTTCTGGGGTCTGTGTTTCAGCTACTGGAAGGTGACTTTGTAGGTGTGGAGTAAGGAGTAATCGCTGGCCCTTCATGTGTTTCTGGGGTCTGTGTTTCAGCTACTGGAAGGTGACTTTGTAGGTGTGGAGTAAGGAGTAATCGCTGGCCCTTCATGTGTTTCTGGGGTCTGTGTTTCAGCTACTGGAAGGTGACTTTGTAGGTGTGGAGTAAGGAGTAATCGCTGGCCCTTCATCTGTTTCTGGGGTCTGTGTTTCAGCTACTGGAAGGTGACTTTGTAGGTGTGGAGTAAGGAGTAATCGCTGGCCCTTCATGTGTTTCTGGGGTCTGTGTTTCAGCTACTGGAAGGTGACTTTGTAGGTGTGGAGTAAGGAGTAATCACTGGCCCTTCATGTGTTTCTGGGGTCCGTGTTTTGACCTCTGGAGGGTGATTGTAGGTATTTCCATGTTTGTAGGTGTGGAGTAGGGAGTAATCACTGGCCCTTCATGTGTTTCTGGGGTCCATGTTTCGGCCCCTGGAGGGTGATTGTAGGTATATCCATGTTTTGTAGGTGCGGAGTAAGGAGTAATCGCTGGCCCTTCATGTGTTTCTGGGGTTCATGCTTCGGTCACTGGAGGGTGACTTTGTAGGTGCGCAGTAAGGAGTACCGTAATCGCTGGTCCCTTCATGTGTTTCTTGGGTCCATGTTTCGGCCTCTGGAGGGTGACTGTGGGTATCTCCATGTTTGTAGGTGCGGAGTCGTGAGGACGGCTGTATGTATGCAGTGAAGCGCTCAGTCTCCCCTTTCCGCGGTGAATCGGACCGTCTCCGCAAGCTCCAGGAGGTGAGGAAACACGAACGTGTTGGAAAGCACCCGAACTGCCTGCACTTTGTCCGGGCCTGGGAGGAGAGGCGGATGCTTTTCTTGCAGACGGAGCTCTGTGTCTGTAGCCTGCAGCAGCATTCAGAGGAGCTGGGCGAGCCGCTCTCACCACAACAGATATGGGCTATTACCTGTGACCTCCTCCGAGGTCTGAAGCATCTGCATGACCGCAACCTGCTGCATCTCGACATCAAGCCAGCCAATGTGTTCATTTCTTACTCTGGAGTCTACAAACTGGGGGACTTTGGTCTGATGGTGGAGCTCGATGGAGCAGAAGGCAGTGGAGAGGCGCAGGAGGGAGACCCCCGTTATATGGCTCCAGAGCTTTTGGATGGGGTATTCACGAAGGCAGCAGATGTTTTCAGGTGAGCCCTCCTTTTTTCTGTACTGTGCACCCCATTGTTTGCTGAGCTTCTAATGGAAGTTTCCTTGTGTCCCAGCCTCGGGATGACACTGCTAGAAGTGGCTTGTAACATGGAGCTCCCAAGGGGAGGGGATGGCTGGCAGCAGCTGCGGCAGGGCCACCTTCCAACAGAGTTTACATCAGGTGGGTTCTGTCCCCTGACCTGTGTGGGATGTGGGGGCTATGTCACTTGTTTTCTCTAACGCGCCTTCATTCTCTCCGTCCAATCTAGAGCTGCCCCCAGATTTCCTAAAAGTGCTGTGTGGGATGCTGGATCCAGATTACCGATGCCGGGCTACGGTGGACTGGCTGCTGTCTCTACCTGCCATACGTAGGGCTGAGAGGTGGAGAGGGGTGACCCTGGTGACTAGAGGAGTGTGTGCGAAGCTGCTGGCTTTATTCCAGGTGAGGTGCCCCACCACCTGCTGTCCTGTGGTCCGCAGGGCCACCAGCCACCCAGACTTTCATGGTCTGGTCACCACTGGGTTGTCCTGTGCATCCCGGACTTGTAAAATCCCTATTTTCATTTTGTAGTTCTTATTGTGGCTGGTGACCTTAATGTGTGCTGTCCTGAAGCGTCCAGTGATGCGACTTTTACTTTGGAAGTCGGGCACTGCTGCTCCAGATTCTCCACCATCTTCTCCATCCCAGAACCGATGCTTGGAAAGCAGCTTCTCCAGTGACTGGGAGGATGAAAGTCTTGGGGATGAAGTATTTGAGGTGCCACCAAGTCCTCTAGGCTACCCCAGGAATATCACCTACCATGGACAGGAATTCCCCCTAAGGTAGGTGGCCTCTAATGCTTGCCAGAAGGCAGTAGTAAGCAGCGTGACCAGCTTTGTGTATCGGGGACTCTCGATGTATAGGAAGCAGCATGTCCGGCTTTTTGTGTATCGGGGACTCTCGATGTATAGGAAGCAGCGTGTCTGGCTCTGTGTATCGGGGACTCTCGATTGTATAGGAAGCAGCGTGTCTGGCTTTGTGTATCGGGGACCCTCGATGTATATTAAGCAGCGTGTCTGGCTTTGTGTATCGGGAACTCTCGATGTATAGGAAGCAGCATGTGTCCGGCTTTTTGTGTATCGGGGACTCTCGATGTATAGGAAGCAGCGTGTCTGGCTTTGTGTATCGGGGACCCTCGATGTATAGGAAGCAGCGTATCTGGCTTTGTGTATCGGGAACTCTCGATGTATAGGAAGCAGCATGTCCGGCTTTTTGTGTATCGGGGACTCTCGATGTATAGGATGCAGCGTGTCTGGCTCTGTGTATCGGGGACCCTCGATGTATAGGAAGCAGCGTATCTGGCTTTGTGTATCGGGAACTCTCGATGTATAGGAAGCAGCATGTGTCCGGCTTTTTGTGTATTGGGGACTCTCGATGTATAGGAAGCAGCGTGTCTGGCTTTGTGTATCGGGGACCCTCGATGTATAGGAAGCAGCGTATCTGGCTTTGTGTATCGGGAACTCTCGATGTATAGGAAGCAGCATGTCCGGCTTTTTGTGTATCGGGGACTCTCGATGTATAGGAAGCAGCGTGTCTGGCTCTGTGTATCAGGGACCCTCGATGTATAGTAAGCAGTGCGTCCGGCTTTGTGTATCGGGGACCCTCGATGTATGGCTGACGATTCAGCGCTGCACTCTCTTCCTCTGTGTAGAAGGCATCTTGTAATTATTCCTTGTTTATCTATGGGGTGCAGACGTTCTCCGGACCTGTTATCCCGGCCGTCTCTGGGCAGTACCTCCACCCCCCGCAATCTGTCTCCGGATTGTAACCCGCGGCAGAGGTAAGTGCCTTCTCATCACTGAAGTGTTTGTTATAAATCAGTGTTCATGGTGGTGAATCTGCTGCATGGCCGGGTGTGTGACTACTCGTAGATCAACCCCAGCGAGTCCCGCTGATCTCATGGAGTCTACAGTCCTGGAAATGGCCGTGTGAGCCAAAAAGGGCCGCTCATGCCGGTGCCCACCTGTCGCCTCCATCGTCAGTATCCGGTGCCCACCTGTCGCCCCCATCGTCAGTATCCGGTGCCCACCTGTCGCCCCCATCGTCAGTATCCGGTGCCCACCTGTCGCCGGATACGGAGGGGACGGGCGGTTGCCGGATACGGGGGACGGAGGGGATGGACGCTTGCTGGATACAGGGGGGGACGGGCGGTGGCCGGATTCGGGGGACTGAGGGGATGGGCGGTGGCCGGATATGGGGGGGCACGGGCGGTGGCCGGATACGGGGGGGCACGGGCGGTGGCCGGATACGGGGGGGCACGGGCGGTGGCCGGATACGGGGGGGCACGAGCGGTGGCCTGATACGGGGGGGGGGCACGAGCAGTGGCCAGGTACTGAGGGGACGGGCGGTGGCTTGCGTATGGGCGGTGGCCGGATACGGGGGAGGGGCGGTGTAGATGTGACCACAGATGTGTCCTTCCTTGGGGAGATGTCGGTTTTCTCCTCCTTGTGAGGTGCGGTGGCATCCTCGGGGCAGGCGGTGCAGAACGCATTCATATAGATGTGACCACAGATATGTGCTGCCTCTTCCACACATTAATCTTCTGCTCTTCTAGGTCGAGTCTTCCTCTGACGCCCAATGTGAGCCGGATTAGCCAGGACTCTCCGTGCAGCATGAAGTCTGTGAGCCGGGACAGTAGCAGTGCTTCTTCTGGTTTTGTGGACGCTGAGGCTCCTCGCTCTTCCTTTCTACCCCGGAATCTCTTGAGCATGTTTGATGAAGCGTCTGAGCAGTAGAAGTTGTAATGTTCTGTGGCAGCTTAGAGAATAAAAGACATTGCTGTGACTGCATCAGCTTCTGTTCTGCGGATGTGACACGCCGACTGCGGCTTCAGGACTGGCTGTGAAGAGAGCACAGCGCCCCCTCTGTGCAGGCGAGGACTTGCCAGCTTTCTTCATCATTGAGGTAGAAGCCGGATGGAAGATGGCTTCTCCCCGGGGTGGAGAGTTCATTACCTTATTATTGCAGCACAAATGGCGGCAGTGATTCGTTGGGTGCACGGCAGCTGCATTCGTTACCGTTGATGTCCCTATCTGTACCTGTAGAGGCCAGGGATGTCTTCTCCCTGGGGTGGACATTACCTTATTCTGCAGCACAGATGGGCGCAGTGATTTGTTGGGTGCACGGCAGCTGCATTCGTTACTGTTGATGTCCCCATCTGTCCCTGTAGAGGCCAGGGATGTCTTCTCCCTGGGGTGGACATTACCTTATTCTGCAGCACAGATGGCGGCAGTGATTCGTTGGGTGCACGACAGCTGCATTCGTTACCGTTGATGTCCCCATCTGTCCCTGTAGAGGCCAGGGATGGCTTCTGCCCGGGGTGGACTTACCTTATTCTGCAGCACAGATGGCGGCAGTGATTTGTTGGGTGCACGGCAGCTCCATTCATTACCGTTGATGTCTCCATCTGTACCTGTAGAGGCTGGGGATGGCTTCTGCTCGGGGTGGACATTACCTTATTCTGCAGCACAGATGGCGGCAGTGATTCGTTGGGTGCACGGCAGCTGCATTCGTTACCGGTGATGTCCCCATCTGTACCTGTAGAGGCCGGGGATGGCTTCTGCTCGGGGTGGACATTACCTTATTCTGCAGCACAGATGGCGGCAGTGATTCGTTGGGTGCACGGCAGCTGCATTCGTTACTGTTGATGTCCCCATCTGTACCTGTAGAGGCCGAGGATGGCTTCTGCTCAGGGTGGACATTACCTTATTTTGCAGCACAGACGGCGGCAGTGATTCGTTGGGAGCACGGAAGCTGCATTCATTACTGGCTGTGTCTCCATCTGTACCTGTAGAGGCTGGGGATGTCTTCTGCCCGGGTTGGACTTACCTTATTCTGCAGCACAGATGGCGGCAGTTATTCGTTGGGTGCACGGCAGCTGCATTCGTTACCGGCGATGTACCCATCTGTACCTGTAGAGGCCAGGGATGGCTTCTGCTCGGGGTGGACATTACCTTATTCTGCAGCACAGATGGTGGCAGTGATTCGTTGGGTGCACGGCAGCTGCATTCGTTACCGGCGGTGTCCCAATCTGTCCCTGTAGAGGCCGGGGATGGCTTCTGCTCGGGGTGGAGATTACCTTATTCTGCAGCACAGATGGCGGCAGTGATTCATTGGGAGCACGGAAGCTGCATTCATTACTGGCTGTCTCTCCATCTGTACCGGTAGAGGCCGGGGATGGCTTCTCAGGATATTATGTATTACAGCACACACATTTTCATAAAAGGTTTATTATTGCATTAGTAATACTGGCCTCGTGCAAAGCCCTGTCAGAATGCCCCGACCACCCCAGGAGGAGCAGCTAAAGGCTCCATAATCTAGAAGAGGTGTAAGGCAACTATTCCTCCTGGGCAACTGAGAGAAAGGAACTACAGGCTCATCTTCTACAGCGTCCTCCTGTGGTTACACTGGATCCTGCATACTGTTGGGGGTAATAACACTGCTTTCTGTAAGGATGATTCCCTCGCTCATCTGTGTGGCCCCCAGAGGAAGAGATGCCCATCAATGAACGCCTGTCTCTAGGGGGGATACCTTTCGAGAGGCTTCAGGGCTCTGTCATCACTTGCCTCCTTGTCTATCTTTTCCCAGTTGGGCGGTTTCTGCTCCCCCGGGGATGACCGCAGCAGATCATTGCGACCCTTGGACACTGCAGTCGTGACGCTCAGGGCACATGACAGTAGATATTGGTTGTCAGATCGGAGGTGTCGGGATGCTTCGCACAGTAGCTTAGCCCCTGCTTAATACTGAGATGGTAGAATCTGGTAACATTAGTCCTTACAGTAGTTAATAAATACTCTGCCCTTAAATATATCTACTACAATGTCTACTTCAAGTTTGGTTTTGCTGGTTGCACCTGTGTGTTTGGCTACATCTACGTCGCCGGTGTCTGCTGCATCTAAACCTCGGTCAGGGGTTTACTCCAACAGACACGGATAACTGCTTATCCACGTGAGGTCGGAGGATACACCCCAGTGCAGATATAAGATACTGATCACCACCAGGACGTGCATAATCTGGTGACTGTTGCACCAATAGTCAAATTTTCCAGGCTGTAAACGTTCAGGAAGTCGGGAAACATTAATGATGCCTCCGAGTAAAGCCAGGCTATCCATAAGGAGGTAGCAGCGTAGTGAAGATGGATGGCCTGAACCCAGTCCTGCCCAGCGGAGATAGAAGAAGAAGAAGCGGAAGGCAGCCTGCCAGGCGAACGAGCACAGACGGCTTACGTTGCTGTGAGCACTGACCGCACAGAAGATCACGTAGCTAGACAAGCCACTATATGCCAGGAGGGCCAGGCTCCGCGTGTAGGGATGGCACAGCAGCGTGCAGTAGATGATAGGAAGAGCACCTGCGAAGAGAAGACAACGTGATCACTAGTGCTGCCGACAAATCCACATGCCCGCAGCCCACCCACGCACTCATCTGGAATAGTATGGGTGCATTACACTGCTATGGCAAAACTTACCCAAAGTGTTAACAAGGCAGATGCCGCACATGTCGAGAGTGAGGAGTTTGTGGTACACGGGTGCTCCGCCATGGTGGTTCATGAAGAGGTGGTACACCACACTGCCCAGCTGGGGGCTGACACAGGCCAGGTAATGGACCACCCCCAACCAGGGGACAGTAAGCTGGCGCCAAGGGATCTGCAATGGGAGCAAGAACAAGAAGCCAAGGAGCGGGATCCCTAAAAGAAAAGAGAAAGATCTAATGTCACAACTAATGCAACATGTGACAATGGCACAAAGCAGGAGGACCGGCAGAGCTGTGCTTACATCTCACTCCGCGGTCAACCTGATACGAGCGTGGTCAACCTGATGCGAGTGGTAACACATCTGATCACATCTGTAACCTGATCCACAGTCTTATTTACTGCCCGAGAGATCACAATACACAGAGCGTGCCAGCACCACCACACTGAGAGGAGCTGCGGGAGGGCTGCTGGGTTCTCCTGAAGTATGGTCTACAGTCTCCTGCAACTCTGGTGGTACTACTGACTAACTAATGACCGTGTCGTTATTACAAAAGACCAGTTATACTAAGTACTTGACAATGTAGGGTCAGGCGCTAAACAGAAACACTGAAGACCAACACTGACAAGGTGCCCCACATCCAGAAGACATACTGCGCCAGATACCCAACACTGGGTCATCTGCCCATCATTCCCTGACTGTGAATTCATTCTACACACCAGGCACATCTTCCTGAGCAGTATGATGGCCGCGTGCTCCATGGTGATTAGTACGATCACCTCTAGATACAGGACACGTCTCCTTCCTGAGCAGTATGATAGCCGCGCGCTCCATGGTGATTAGTACGATCACCTCTAGATACAGGACACATCTTCCTGAGCAGTATGATGGCCGCGCGCTCCATGGTGATTAGTACGATCTCCTCTAGATACAGGACACGTCTCCTTCCTGAGCAGTATGATGACCGCGTCCTCCATGGTGATTAGTACGATCTCCTCTAGATACCGGACACATCTTCCTGAGCAGTATGATGGCCGCGTGCTCCATGGTGATTAGTACGATCTCCTCTAGATACCGGACACATCTTCCTGAGCAGTATGATGGCCGCGTGCTCCATGGTGATTAGTACGATCTCCTCTAGATATCGGACACGTCTCCTTCCTGAGCAGTATGATGGCCTCGTGCTCCATGGTGATTAGTACGATCTCCTCTAGATACAGGACACATCTCCTTCCTGAGCAGTATGATGGCCTCGTGCTCCATGGTGATTAGTACGATCTCCTCTAGATATCGGACACGTCTACTTCCTGAGCAGTATGATGGCCGCGTGCTCCATGGTGATTAGTGCGATCTCCTCTATATACAGGACACATCTTCCTGAGCAGTATGATGGCCGTGTGCTCCATGGTGATTAGTACGATCTCCTCTATATACAGGACACGTCTCCTTCCTGAGCAGTATGATGGCCGTGTGCTCCATGGTGATTAGTGTGATCTCCTCTATATACAGGACACATCTTCCTGAGCAGTATGATGGCCGTGTGCTCCATGGTGATTAGTGTGATCTCCTCTATATACAGGACACGTCTCCTTCCTGAGCAGTATGATGGCCGCGTGCTCCATGGTGATTAGTACGATCTCCTCTATATACAGGACATATCTTTCTGAGCAGCATGATGGCCGCGTGCTCCATGGTGATAGGTACGATCTCTAGATACAGGACACGTCTCCTTCCTGAGCAGTATGATGGCCGGGTGCTCCATGGTGAGTAGTACGATCACCTCTAGATACAGGACATGTCTCCTTCCTGAGCAGTATGATGGCCGCGTTCTCCATGGTGATTAGTACGATCTCCTCTATATACAGGACACGTCTCCTTCCTGAGCAGTATGATGGCCGCGTGCTCCATGGTGATTAGTAAGATCTCCTCTAGATACAGGACACGTCTCCTTCCTGAGCAGTATGATGGCCGTGTGCTCCATGGTGATTAGTGCGATCTCCTATATACAGGACACGTTTCCTTCCTGAGCAGTATGATGGCCGTGTGCTCCATGGTGATTAGTATGATCACCTCTATATACAGGACACGTCTCCTTCCTGAGCAGTATGATGACCGCGTGCTCCATGGTGATTAGTACGATCTCCTCTATATACAGGACACGTCTCCTTCCTGAGCAGTATGATGGCCGCGTGCTCCATGGTGATTAGTACGATCTCCTCTATATACAGGACACGTCTCCTTCCTGAGCAGTATGATGGCCGCGTGCTCCATGGTGATTAGTACGATCTCCTCTATATACAGGACACGTCTCCTTCCTGAGCAGTATGATGGCCGTGTGCTCCATGGTGATTAGTGCGATCTCCTCTATATACAGGACACGTCTCCTTCCTGAGCAGTATGATGGCCGTGTGCTCCATGGTGATTAGTATGATCTCTTCTATATACAGGACACGTCTCCTTCCTGAGCAGTATGATGGCCGCGTGCTCCATGGTGATTAGTACGTTCTCCTCTATATACAGGACACGTCTCCTTCCTGAGCAGTATGATGGCCGCGTGCTCCATGGTGATAGGTACGATCTCCTCTATATACAGGACACGTCTCCTTCCTGAGCAGTATGATGGCCGCGTACTCCATGGTGATTAGTACGATCTCCTCTATATACAGAACATGTCTCCATCCTGAGCAGTATGATGGCCGCGTGCTCCATGGTGATAGGTACGATCTCTAGATACAGGACACGTCTCCTTCCTGAGCAGTATGATGGCCGCGTGCTCCATGGTGATAGGTACGATCTCCTCTATATACAGGACACGTCTCCTTCCTGAGCAGTATGATGGCCGCGTACTCCATGGTGATTAGTACGATCTCCTCTATATACAGGACATGTCTCCATCCTGAGCAGTATGATGGCCGCGTGCTCCATGGTGATAGGTACGATCTCTAGATACAGGACACGTCTCCTTCCTGAGCAGTATGATGGTCGCGTGCTCCATGGTGATTAGTACGATCTCCTCTAGATACAGGACACGTCTCCTTCCTGAGCAGTATGATGGTCGCGTGCTCCATGGTGATTAGTACGATCACCTCTAGATACAGGACACGTCTCCTTCCTGAGCAGTATGATGGCCGTGTGCTCCATGGTGATTAGTGTGATCTCCTCTAGATACAGGACACGTCTCCTTCCTGAGCAGTATGATGGCCGCGTGCTCCATGGTGATTAGTACGATCTCCTCTATATACAGGACATGTCTCCTTCCTGAGCAGTATGATGGCCGCGTGCTCCATGGTGATTAGTGCGATCTCCTCTATATACAGGACACGTCTCCTTCCTGAACAGTATGATGGCCGCGTGCTCCATGATGATTAGTACGATCTCCTCTATATACAGGACATGTCTCCATCCTGAGCAGTATGATGGTCGCGTGCTCCATGGTGATTAGTACGATCTCCTCTATATACAGGACACGTCTCCTTCCTGAACAGTATGATGGCCGTGTGCTCCATGGTGATTAGTGCGATCTCCTCTATATACAGGACACGTCTCCTTCCTGAACAGTATGATGGCCGCGTGCTTCATGGTGATTAGTGCGATCTCCTCTATATACAGGACACGTCTCCTTCCTGAGCAGTATGATGGTCGTGTGCTCCATGGTGATTAGTATGATCTCCTCTATATACAGGACACGTCTCCTTCCTGAACAGTATGATGGCCGTGTGCTCCATGGTGATTAGTGCGATCTCCTCTATATACAGGACACGTCTCCTTCCTGAACAGTATGATGGCCGTGTGCTCCATGGTGATTAGTACGATCTCCTCTATATACAGGACACGTCTCCTTCCTGAGCAGTATGATGGCCGCGTGCTCCATGGTGATTAGTACGATCTCCTCTATATACAGGACACGTCTCCTTCCTGAGCAGTATGATGGCCGCGTGCTCCATGGTGATTAGTGTGATCTCCTCTATATACAGGACACGTCTCCTTCCTGAGCAGTATGATGGCGCGTGCTCCATGGTGATTAGTGTGATCTCCTCTATATACAGGACACGTCTCCTTCCTGAGCAGTATGATGGCCGCGTGCTCCATGGTGATTAGTACGATCTCCTCTATATACAGGACACATCTTTCTGAGCAGCATGATGGCCGCGTGCTCCATGGTGATAGGTACGATCTCTAGATACAGGACACGTCTCCTTCCTGAGCAGTATGATGGCCGGGTGCTCCATGGTGAGTAGTACGATCACCTCTAGATACAGGACATGTCTCCTTCCTGAGCAGTATGATGGCCGCGTTCTCCATGGTGATTAGTACGATCTCCTCTATATACAGGACACGTCTCCTTCCTGAGCAGTATGATGGCCGCGTGCTCCATGGTGATTAGTAAGATCTCCTCTAGATACAGGACACGTCTCCTTCCTGAGCAGTATGATGGCCGTGTGCTCCATGGTGATTAGTGCGATCTCCTATATACAGGACACGTTTCCTTCCTGAGCAGTATGATGGCCGTGTGCTCCATGGTGATTAGTATGATCACCTCTATATACAGGACACGTCTCCTTCCTGAGCAGTATGATGACCGCGTGCTCCATGGTGATTAGTACGATCTCCTCTATATACAGGACACGTCTCCTTCCTGAGCAGTATGATGGCCGCGTGCTCCATGGTGATTAGTACGATCTCCTCTATATACAGGACACGTCTCCTTCCTGAGCAGTATGATGGCCGCGTGCTCCATGGTGATTAGTACGATCTCCTCTATATACAGGACACGTCTCCTTCCTGAGCAGTATGATGGCCGTGTGCTCCATGGTGATTAGTGCGATCTCCTCTATATACAGGACACGTCTCCTTCCTGAGCAGTATGATGGCCGTGTGCTCCATGGTGATTAGTATGATCTCTTCTATATACAGGACACGTCTCCTTCCTGAGCAGTATGATGGCCGCGTGCTCCATGGTGATTAGTACGTTCTCCTCTATATACAGGACACGTCTCCTTCCTGAGCAGTATGATGGCCGCGTGCTCCATGGTGATAGGTACGATCTCCTCTATATACAGGACACGTCTCCTTCCTGAGCAGTATGATGGCCGCGTACTCCATGGTGATTAGTACGATCTCCTCTATATACAGAACATGTCTCCATCCTGAGCAGTATGATGGCCGCGTGCTCCATGGTGATAGGTACGATCTCTAGATACAGGACACGTCTCCTTCCTGAGCAGTATGATGGCCGCGTGCTCCATGGTGATAGGTACGATCTCCTCTATATACAGGACACGTCTCCTTCCTGAGCAGTATGATGGCCGCGTACTCCATGGTGATTAGTACGATCTCCTCTATATACAGGACATGTCTCCATCCTGAGCAGTATGATGGCCGCGTGCTCCATGGTGATAGGTACGATCTCTAGATACAGGACACGTCTCCTTCCTGAGCAGTATGATGGTCGCGTGCTCCATGGTGATTAGTACGATCTCCTCTAGATACAGGACACGTCTCCTTCCTGAGCAGTATGATGGTCGCGTGCTCCATGGTGATTAGTACGATCACCTCTAGATACAGGACACGTCTCCTTCCTGAGCAGTATGATGGCCGTGTGCTCCATGGTGATTAGTGTGATCTCCTCTAGATACAGGACACGTCTCCTTCCTGAGCAGTATGATGGCCGCGTGCTCCATGGTGATTAGTACGATCTCCTCTATATACAGGACATGTCTCCTTCCTGAGCAGTATGATGGCCGCGTGCTCCATGGTGATTAGTGCGATCTCCTCTATATACAGGACACGTCTCCTTCCTGAACAGTATGATGGCCGCGTGCTCCATGATGATTAGTACGATCTCCTCTATATACAGGACATGTCTCCATCCTGAGCAGTATGATGGTCGCGTGCTCCATGGTGATTAGTACGATCTCCTCTATATACAGGACACGTCTCCTTCCTGAGCAGTATGATGGCCGTGTGCTCCATGGTGATTAGTGCGATCTCCTCTATATACAGGACACGTCTCCTTCCTGAACAGTATGATGGCCGCGTGCTTCATGGTGATTAGTGCGATCTCCTCTATATACAGGACACGTCTCCTTCCTGAGCAGTATGATGGTCGTGTGCTCCATGGTGATTAGTATGATCTCCTCTATATACAGGACACGTCTCCTTCCTGAACAGTATGATGGCCGTGTGCTCCATGGTGATTAGTGCGATCTCCTCTATATACAGGACACGTCTCCTTCCTGAGCAGTATGATGGCCGCGTGCTCCATGGTGATTAGTGCGATCTCCTCTATATACAGGACACGTCTCCTTCCTGAACAGTATGATGGCCGCGTGCTCCATGGTGATTAGTGCGATCTCCTCTATATACAGGACACGTCTCCTTCCTGAACAGTATGATGGCCGCGTGCTCCATGGTGATTAGTGCGATCTCCTCTATATACAGGACACGTCTCCTTCCTGAACAGTATGATGGCCGCGTGCTCCATGGTGATTAGTGCGATCTCCTCTATATACAGGACACGTCTCCTTCCTGAGCAGTATGATGGTCGTGTGCTCCATGGTGATTAGTGCGATCTCCTCTATATACAGGACACGTCTCCTTCCTGAACAGTATGATGGCCACGTGCTCCATGGTGATTAGTACGATCTCCTCTATATACAGGACACGTCTCCTTCCTGAGCAGTATGATGGCCACGTGCTCCATGGTGATTAGTACGATCTCCTCTATATACAGGACACGTCTCCTTCCTGAGCAGTATGATGGCCGCGTGCTCCATGGTGATTAGTGCGATCTCCTCTATATACAGGACACGTCTCCTTCCTGAACAGTATGATGGCCGCGTGCTCCATGATGATTAGTACGATCTCCTCTATATACAGGACATGTCTCCATCCTGAGCAGTATGATGGTCGCGTGCTCCATGGTGATTAGTACGATCTCCTCTATATACAGGACACGTCTCCTTCCTGAACAGTATGATGGCCGCGTGCTTCATGGTGATTAGTGCGATCTCCTCTATATACAGGACACGTCTCCTTCCTGAGCAGTATGATGGTCGTGTGCTCCATGGTGATTAGTATGATCTCCTCTATATACAGGACACGCCTCCTTCCTGAGCAGTATGATGGCCGCGTGCTCCATGATGATTAGTACGATCTCCTCTATATACAGGACACGTCTCCTTCCTGAGCAGTATGATGGCCGCGTGCTCCATGATGATTAGTACGATCTCCTCTATATACAGGACACGTCTCCTTCCTGAGCAGTATGATGGCCGCGTGCTCCATGGTGATTAGTATGATCTCCTCTATATACAGGACACGTCTCCTTCCTGAGCAGTATGATGGCCGCGTGCTCCATGGTGATTAGTACGATCTCCTCTATATACAGGACACGTCTCCTTCCTGAGCAGTATGATGGCCGCGTGCTCCATGGTGATTAGTATGATCACCTCTATATACAGGACACGTCTCCTTCCTGAGCAGTATGATGGCCGTGTGCTCCATGGTGATTAGTATGATCACCTCTATATACAGGACACGTCTCCTTCCTGAGCAGTATGATGGCCGCGTGCTCCATGGTGATTAGTATGATCACCTCTATATACAGGACACGTCTCCTTCCTGAGCAGTATGATGGTCGCGTGCTCCATGGTGATTAGTATGATCACCTCTATATACAGGACACGTCTCCTTCCTGAGCAGTATGATGGCCGCGTGCTCCATGGTGATTAGTACGATCTCCTCTAGATACAGGACACGTCTCCTTCCTGAGCAGTATGATGGCCGCGTGCTCCATGATGATTAGTACGATCTTCTCTATATACAGGACACGTCTCCTTCCTGAGCAGTATGATGGCCGCGTGCTCCATGGTGATTAGTACGATCTCCTCTAGATACAGGACACGTCTCCTTCCTGAGCAGTATGATGGCCGTGTGCTCCATGGTGATTAGTACGATCACCTCTATATACAGGACATGTCTCCATCCTGAGCAGTATGATGGTCGCGTGCTCCATGGTGATTAGTACGATCCCCTCTATATACAGGACACGTCTCCTTCCTGAGCAGTATGATGGCCGCGTGCTCCATGATGATTAGTACGATCTTCTCTATATACAGGACATGTCTCCATCCTGAGCAGTATGATGGCCGCGTGCCCCATGGTGATTAGTACGATCACCTCTATATACAGGACACGTCTCCTTCCTGAGCAGTATGATGGCCGTGTGCTCCATGGTGATTAGTATGATCACCTCTATATACAGGACACGTCTCCTTCCTGAGCAGTATGATGGCCGCGTGCTCCATGGTGATTAGTATGATCACCTCTATATACAGGACACGTCTCCTTCCTGAGCAGTATGATGGTCGCGTGCTCCATGGTGATTAGTATGATCACCTCTATATACAGGACACGTCTCCTTCCTGAGCAGTATGATGGCCGCGTGCTCCATGGTGATTAGTACGATCTCCTCTAGATACAGGACACGTCTCCTTCCTGAGCAGTATGATGGTCGCGTGCTCCATGGTGATTAGTATGATCACCTCTATATACAGGACACGTCTCCTTCCTGAGCAGTATGATGGCCGTGTGCTCCATGGTGATTAGTGTGATCTCCTCTATATACAGGACACGTCTCCTTCCTGAGCAGTATGATGGCCGCGTGCTCCATGATGATTAGTACGATCTTCTCTATATACAGGACACGTCTCCTTCCTGAGCAGTATGATGGCCGCGTGCTCCACGGTGATTAGTACGATCTCCTCTAGATACAGGACACGTCTCCTTCCTGAGCAGTATGATGGCCGTGTGCTCCATGGTGATTAGTACGATCACCTCTATATACAGGACATGTCTCCATCCTGAGCAGTATGATGGTCGCGTGCTCCATGGTGATTAGTACGATCCCCTCTATATACAGGACACGTCTCCTTCCTGAGCAGTATGATGGCCGCGTGCTCCATGATGATTAGTACGATCTTCTCTATATACAGGACATGTCTCCATCCTGAGCAGTATGATGGCCGCGTGCTCCATGATGATTAGTACGATCTTCTCTATATACAGGACATGTCTCCATCCTGAGCAGTATGATGGCCGTGTGCTCCATGGTGATTAGTACGATCCCCTCTATATACAGGACACGTCTCCTTCCTGAGCAGTATGATGACCGCGTGCTCCATGATGATTAGTACGATCTTCTCTATATACAGGACACGTCTCCTTCCTGAGCAGTATGATGGCCGCGTGCTCCATGATGATTAGTACGATCACCTCTATATACAGGACACGTCTCCTTCCTGAGCAGTATGATGGCCGCGTGCTCCATGATGATTAGTACGATCCCCTCTATATACAGGACACGTCTCCTTCCTGAGCAGTATGATGGCCGCGTGCTCCATGATGATTAGTACGATCTTCTCTATATACAGGACATGTCTCCATCCTGAGCAGTATGATGGCCGCGTGCTCCATGATGATTAGTACGATCTTCTCTATATACAGGACATGTCTCCATCCTGAGCAGTATGATGGTCGGGTGCTCCATGGTGATAGGTACGATGCTGCACAATTTTTCCAACACTAAAAAAACAGACATCAGCAAATCCAGGCGAGGTGGAAGCTGTATGAAGGTGTGGTGCAATGAAGTTAAGAAAAAAGGTGTATCCAGCTTCTGCAAAAAAGAGTTCTGCTATAAAAACATGCTTTTTTGCTACATAAAAAACTTTTAAGAAATTCAGAAACACCGGCCCGTTCATTCATTATTTCATGGAACCCTCACTTTTTCCTTTTTTTTTTGTGGAAGCCGGATCCTCCCTTTTCCTTTCCTGCACGATTTTTCTGCCACACGTGCCCGTCATATGAGGTCAGTCTAGAAGCTTCTAAAGCCGCAACTTTCTGCAGTGGAATTTACTGTTACACAGGTCTAGAAAGAAATATTTCTTGTAATTATCGCAGGAGACTTTGTACTTTTCTGAATCCTCTTTTTGTCCTGATTTCATGTATATAGATTCTCTATAGCACGTATAGTGCCCATGGAGCAGCATCGTTATTATAAGGTATAGGAAATATACCGGCGACATTAAGAAAACGGTAAGCTACAGATCAGAAAATAAGATGGCGCCACAAAACAGTTTATATTGACCCTAATAATTTCACATGAAAAATAGAAACAAAAATCTGAGTAGAAATGAAGTGTTAACATTAGACTGTGGCTGATTTTTCAGGGTTGTCCCTATATAACATCCAGCAGTATCTGCCGTCATTGCTCCATTACTGTAATGTCCTGGTGTCACCGCTCGCCTTGTTCATCACTTCAATCCCCAAGATCTGGGGGGAAGAAATCTAAATACACTGTATGCAGAATTATTAGGCAGATGAGTATTGTGATCACATGATACTTGTTATACATGTCGTCTTGCTCCAGGCTGAATAGCCTGACAGACAACTACCAATGAAGTAACTCAGGTGCTGTGCCTCTCTGTAATGAGGAGGGGTGCGGTGTAATGACATCAACACCCTATATAAGGTAAATAACTGCTCATGAATTGAGGAAAATCAAGCGTGAAGCTGCCAAGATGCCATTTGCCACAAGTTTGGCCATATTTCAGAGCTGCAACGTTACTGGAGTATCAAAAAAGCACAAGGTGTGCCATACTCAGGGACAGGCCAAGGTAAGGAAGGCTGAAAACCACCACCTCTGACCAAGAAACATGAGCTAAAACGTCAAGACTGGGCCAAGAAATATCTGAAGACTGATTCTTCACAGGTTTTATGGACTGATGAAATGAGAGTGACTCTTGATGGGCAGATGGATGGGCCAGAGGCTGGATCAGTAAAGGGCAGAGAGCTCCACTCCGCTCAGATGCCAGCAAGTTGGAGGTGGGCACTGGTATGGGCTGGGATCATCAAAGATCAACTTGTGGGACCTTTTCTGATTGAGGATGGAGTGAAGCTCAACTCCCAGACCTACTGCCAGTTTCTGGAAGACAACTTCTTCAAGCAGTGGTACAGGAAGAAGTCGGTATCGTTCAAGAAAACCATGATTTTCATGCAGGACAATGCTCCATCACATGCATCCAACTACTCCACAGCGTGGCTGGCCAGTAAAGGTCTAAAAGATGAAAAAATAATGACATGGCCCGCTTGTTCACCTGATCTGAACCCCATAGAGAACCTGTGGTCCCTCATAAAATGTGAGCTCTACAGGGAGGGAAAACAGTCCACCTCTGGGAGCAGTGTCTGGAGGCTGTGGTGGCTGCTGTACGCAATGTGGATCGTAAACAGATCAAGCAATGACAGAATCTACGGATGGGTGAGTGGATGAGTGTCATCAGCAAGAAAGGGGGCGATATTGGGCACAAATGTTTTGGGGGTTTTGTTTTTGCATGTCAGAAATGTTTATTTCTAAATTTTGTGCAGTTATATTGGTCTATCTGGTGAATATAAACAAGTGAGATGGGAATATATTTTGTTTTTATTAAGTTGCCTAATAATTCTGCACAGTAATAGTCACCTGCACAAACAGATCCTCCTAAAATAGCCAAATCTAAAAAAAACAAACAATCCAACTGCCAAAAATATTAAGCTCTGATATTTGTAAGTCTTTTGGGTGATTGAGAACATAGCTGTTGATCAATAATAAAAAAATCCTCTAAAATACAACTTGCCTAATAATTCTGCAAACAGTGTATGATGCAGAAAGTGCAGAGACATGCGACATCCAAACGTTGCATGTTTATTGCACTATGATGGAATAAAGAAAGATAAAATCTGCACTCAGGAGGACGCTGTCAATCGCTTTTTTACATGGTATGTGGAGTCAAGTGATCCCTTGATACTGGACGGGCGTCCCAGTACCGCCAAATTGTGTGTCACACAGGCGGCCATTGACCACAGGTGCTGCAGTCTGCTTTGTTTACATGCGACATCCAAGACACTGGTTCCTCAACTTTTCCGCAGGTTGGTCCCTGCGTTTTTTAACCATTATCTATGGCAAAAAAACGCAGGTACCTGCAGAAAAGAAGTGACATGCAAAAGAAATTTCTGCAAAAAAAGCAGTGCGCGCACTGGGCCTTAGATGTCTTCACAGATCCACTTGAAGCTTTTCCAAGATCTCAGTTCCTTATTATTTCAATTCCTTCGGACACATCATCTCTCATATTCTCTCTGATCTAAGGACCATAAATCCCCTGTCCTCCAGTTTTGCTGGTGAAATGCAGGAGAATTTCGGTGACATGTGCTGGACCCTTGTGAACTTGTCTTTGGCTTCCACAAAGTTTTTAATAAATCCCAACTTTCTATGTAGTAGAGGAATAAACTGAAGGATTCTGCTGACCATTGTCTGAACCTGGAGCAGAGATGTTCCTCTGTCCCCAATCACGACAGACACAATGCTCTACTGGATTTCTACTGTCCCATAAACACAAGAAGCAGCAATATTTGGTGACCCCTCCTTACATTCCCATTAGCAGACCAATCACTTTCACATCTCCACAAATATTCCATTGATGATGCTTATATTTGATAGCATCCGAAACAACTGACAGATTTCTATAACTTTCCTTTAGATGATGAGTGAGCACTAGGGATTGATGGTTTCATATTTCCATTATGAAGCAGCGCGGCTTTCACACTTCTCTGGGAGGAGTCAGTAAACGACCACCAATCTGCAACAAAATACTCTGGATTCTGTTCTTCAAAGAGGCCAATCACACTGTTACAGCGCACCATTGCTCCATCAACTGTGAAAAATTGTGTAACTCCAGTTTCACACTTGCGTTGTTTTGACGAGAACGGGTTCCGTCACAAATGTAGTACAGTTCATTTATTTACAGTGGAAGCGCAACACCATGTGGACACAAGCGGGTAGTGTATGAAGCACAGAATAGCATAGTGTCACACTTCCACTGTGAATAAATGAACTGTACTACAGTTGTGACAGAACCCGTTCTCGTCAAAACAACGCAAGTGTGAAACCGGCCTTAGGGGTACTATGCACGTTGCGACATTGCACGTGCGATGTCGATGGGGTCAAATCGAAAGTGATGCACATCCGGCGTCGCAGTCGATATCGCAACGTGTAAAACCTTTTTGATACGATGAACGAGCGCAAAAGCGTCGTTATCGTATCATCGCTGCAGCCTCTGACATTTCCATAATGCCGGTGCAGCGACAGGTACGATGTTGTTCCTCGCTCCTGCGGCAGCACACATCGCTGTGTGTGAAGCCGCAGGAGCGAGGAACTTCACCTTACCTGCCGCCGGCTGCAATGAGGACGGAGGTGGGCGGGATGTTTACATCCTGCTCATCTCCGCCCCTCCACTTCAATTAGCCGCCTGCCGTGTGACTTCGCTGTGACGCTGCACGACCCGCCCCCTTAGGAAGGAGGCGGGTCGCCGGCCAGAGGGACGTCGCACGGCAGGTATGTGCGTGTGAAACTGCCGTACGCTACGTCAGCTTTCACTAGATATTGCACGTGCGACGGGGGCGGGACTATCGCTGCAGCATCGGTAACACATTGTTACCGATGTCGCAGCGTGCAAAGCCCGCCTTAATGTGTTACTTCTGTTTCGGTAATAACACACTTTGACATCATCATGAAGACGATTCTTCTGTTAAAACCTAGATGCAAGAAGTTCAGCTTTATCTTTTGACAATGAAAGGTCTCTGATGAGATCATTTCATTCATGTTGAGTAAAGCGTTCTGGCTGCTCCATCAGGTACAGACTCATCTTGACTTGAGGTCTCCATGTCTTCACCAGTAGCTTCAGCTCCATAGTCTTCATATTTGACTTAATTTTCATCCAATCCACACAACGGTGGTACAGGAACTGGCAAGGTCGCATCATGTGGAACCGGCCTAATCGCAGATTCAAGTTCAGGGGAATTAATCTTATGTTTGTTCTTTGTAGAAAAGCCCTTCAGTTTCACAAAACAAAAGTAGCCGTCATCACTATGATTTTTGGGTTCTCTCTAAATCATGGAAACAGCAAATGGCATAGCCACTTTCCTCAATCGGTCACGAAGATCATTTGAACAACTTGAGCATATCACACGAGGGGCCCAGCAAATTCGGATACAGTGAATTATACATGAAGTAATCAGATTGGGAATATTTGTAGTGCTGTGTACAAACTATGGGTTTGCTCACATTAGCATATAAAAATTCGTCCCATTCCAAAAAGTTGGGAGAGTGGAATCCATCTGAGTAACTTTGTCATCCGAGTGGGCAATTTTTTTCTCGCATAGCATTCGAGTGACATGCGTATACCATCTATATTATGACATACGTATGACATGCGTACTCAATCTGTGTGACACCCTATCCCATGTCTTCAACCTATCACTAACAACTGGTGTATTCCCTTCATGCTTTAAACATGCCTCAATCACACCCATCCTCAAAAAGCCCTCCCTTGACCCTTCCTCTGTGTCAAACTATCGCCCCATATCACTTTTCCCCTATGCCTCAAAACTAATGGAACAGCATGTCCATCTTGAACTGTCCTCATACCTCTCCTCCCGCTACCTCTTTGACTGGTTACAATCTAGCTTCCGACCGCATCATTCCACTGAAACTGCCCAAACTAAAGTCACACTAACTGTCAAACCCAAGCGACACTACTCTGTCCTCCTCCTCCTGGACCTGTCCTCTGCCTTTGACACAGTAGACCATTCCCTCCTACTACAGATTCTCTCATCTCTGGGCATCACAGACTTGGCGATATCTTGGATCTCCTCATACTTAACCGACCGAACTTTCAGCGTCTCCCATTCTCACACCACTTCCTCCTTTCACCCCCCATCTATCGGGGTCCCCCAAGGTTCAGTTATAGGACCCCTGCTGTTCTCCATCTACACCTTAGGCCTGGGACAGCTCATAGAGTCCCACGGCTTTCAGTATCACCTCTACGCTGGTGATACGCAGATCTACCTCTCTGAATCTGACATCACCTCCCTACTAACCAGAATCCTACAATGTCTGTCTGCTATGTCATCCTTTTTCTCTGCTTGATTCTTTAAACTGAACATGGACAAAACAGAATTCATTGTCTTTCCTCCTCCTCACTCAACCCCCCCACCTGACATATCCATCAATGTCTGCTCACCTTCCCCAGTCTCACGTGTTCACTGCCTGGGAATAACTCTAGACTCTGATCTCTCTCTCAAGCCACACATCCAAGCCCTCTTCACCTCCTGCTGCCTCCAACTCACAAACATTTCTCGGATCCGTGCATTCCTTTCCCAAGAAGCTGCAAAAACCCTAGTGCATGCCCTTATTATCTCCCGCCTGGATTATTGCAACCTCCTGCTCTGTGGCCTCCCTTCTAACAGTTTGGCACCCCTACAATCTATTCTAAACTATGCTGCCCGACTAATGCACCTGTCCCCCCGCTATTCCCCGACCTCTCCTCTCTACCAATCCCATCACTGGCTTCCCATCACCCAACGACTCCAGTTCAATGACCTACAAAGCCATCCACAACCTGTCTCCTCCCTACATCTGTGACCTAGTCTCCCAGTACTTACCTACACGTAACCTCAGATCCTCACAAGATCTCCTTCTCTACTCCCCTCTCCTCTTCCCACCATCGCATCCAAGATTTCTCTCGTGCCTCCCCCCTACTCTGGAATGCTCTGCCACAACATATCAGACTCTCGCCTACCTTGACAAGCTTCAAAAGGAACCTGAAGACCCACCTCTTCCGACAAGCCTACAACCTGTCGTAACCCTCATACAGCGCCGCACAATCAGCTCTACCCTCACCTACTGTATCCTCACCTATCCCTTGTAGACTGTGAGCACACGCGGGCAGGGACCTCTATCCTCCTGTACCAGTCTGTGTCTTGTATTGTTTATGATTATTGTACTTGTCCCTATTTTGTATACTCCTTTCACATGTAAAGCGCCATGGAATAAATGGCGCTATAATAATAAATAATAATAATGCATATGCCATCTATATTATGACATACGTATGCTATCTGTGTAACAAGCATACGCCATCTGTGTGACAGGCGTTTTAACATCATCTTTTACATCTTAGACTACTCTATGTAAATTCTTAGTTGTCATAAATAGTATACAGTAGCAATCAAATCTAAAACTATAGAGAGACTAGATAATTATCAAAACAAGGCCAAGATAAAGCAGACAGCTGAGGGATGGTATTATCAGGGTGGGAGATCCATGATGATTGGGCCCTTCCCAGCCTAAAAATAGCAGCCCCCCCCTGAAATGGCACATCTATTAGATGTAAGAATACTGGTGGTTTTTGCCCGGCTCCTCCCGATTGCCCTGGTGCGGTGGGAAATAGACTAATAGTGCATGGGGTTGATGTCGGCTGTGTAATGTCAGTTGGCATCAAGCCCAGGGGTCCGTAAAAAGGAGGCATCTATAAGACACACCCATTACTTACCCAGTAAATTAAAAGAAATAAACACAAATACTTTATTTGAAAAAACACTTTCCCTGGTTCATAAATTTATTAAAAAAAAACACCATCAACTCCTGCAGATCCGACAAAATCCAGGGAATCCGACGTAGTCTAGAAAGGGAAACCTGAAAGACACACAGACAAGACACCATCCCTCGTTCACCAATTTATTAGAAAAGAAACAGCCCACACAGGTGTGACGTAGTCAGTGGCGTTCCCACAACGTCCCCTGAATCTGTAGTCCAAACCTTTGAAGCCTCGTTGTGAGAACGAAACTTCATAGGCAGCAGCCACTCCCTGATGAGGGACAGTGTATTGTTTTTGCTTCTGTCTTTTTATGTCTGTCAGGTTTCCATTTGTGGGCTACGTTGGATTTCCTGGACTTTGTCGGATGTATACATGGATATACCATGTAAACCCCACTCTCTATACAGACACATCTGCAGGTTTTCCCTCCGCTCTCTATACAGACACATCTGCAGGTTTATCCCTTCCTCTCTATACAGACACATCTGCAGATTTTCCCTCCGCTCTCTATACAGACACATCTGCACAAACAATTATACGCAAGCACAAACAAGATGGAAATGTCAAGCCATCATACTGCTCAGGAAGGAGACGGGTTCTGTGCCCCAGAGATGAACATGCTTTGGTCAGACATGTGCATATCAACCCAAGAACAAGAAGAAGAAGACATTGATCCAAAAGAAACAGAAAATAAGCCAGATTAATGTTTGTAAATGCAACAGGAACAAAGACCTTAATATGTGAAGATGTCCTGGGGTCTGAGGAAACTAAAATTGAGCTGTTTGGCCATAATGACTATCGTTATGATTGGAGGAAAAATGAAGAAGCTTTCAAGATTAAGAAAACCATCCCACCTGTGAAAAACAGGGGCAGCAGCATCATGATGTGGGGCTGTTTGGCTGCAGGAGGGACTGGTGACTTCACAAAATAGATGGCATCATGAGGAAAGAAGATTATGTGCAATACTGAAGAACATCTCAAGACATCAGCCAGGAACTTACAGCTTGGGTGGAAACGGGTCTTCCAAATGGACAATGACCCGAAGCTACTGCCAAACTGGTTACACAGGGGCTTAAGGATAACAAAGTCAATGTTTTGGAGTGGCCATCAGAAAGCCCTGATCTCAACTGAGCTGAATCCTATTGAAAATGTATGGGCAAAGCTGAAACGGCCGGAGCGAGCGGCGACCTCCAAACATGGCTCAGCTCCACTAGATCTGTCAGGAGGAATCGGCCCAAATTTGGCACCGACTATTATGAGAAGCTTCAGGTAGGATCCAAAACGTTTCCCCCAAGTCACACAGTGTAAGGGCAATGCCACCAAATACTAATGACATGGAGGAAACTGCACTGTGCAGAAAGGAAGAAAAATGCCTGAAAACATTCTCTCATTATTCTGGAGAGCAGAGGGAAAAACCTGCAGTTGTGTCTGTATAGAGAGCGGAGGGGAAAAACCTGCAGATGTATCTATATAGAGAGCAGAGGGAAAAATCTGCAGAAGTGTCTGTATAGAGAGCGGAGGGAAAACCCTGCAGATGTGTCTGTATAGAGAGCGGAGGGAAAAACCTGCAGATGTGTCTGTATAGAGAGAGGAGGGAAAACTCTGCAGATGTGTCTGTATAGAGAGCGGAGGGAATAACCTGCAGAAGTGTCTGTATAGAGAGAGGAGGGAAAACCCTGCAGATGTGTCTGTATAGAGAACGGAGGGAAAAACCTGCAGATGTGTCTGTATAGAGAGCATAGGGAAAAACCTGCAGATGTGTCTTTATAGAGAGTGGAGGGAAAAGCCTGCAGATGTGTCTTTATAGAGAGCGGAGGGAAAACATGCAGATGTGTCTGTATAGAGACCGGAGGGAAAAACCTGCAGATGTGTCTGTATAGAGAGTGGAGGGAAACACCTGCAGATGTGTCTTTATAGAGAGTGGAGGGAAAAACCTGCAGATGTGTCTGTATAGAGAGTGGGGGAAACTAAGGGTTCACACTGTGCATCATATACAGGCTCGCGGTGTAAGATCTATCTCGCATGTTGGGATCTATCGTCTCCTGGCCTCACCGTGAAACAGTTACGATGGCGGGAGAATCCAGTAAATTCCATGCAGACTCTGCTGCCCCTCTTTGCTTGACTTAAAGTGAACCTGTCGGGTTCCCTCTGCACCCAGGACCATGAGCAGTTCTGGGTGCATATTGCTAATCCCTGCCTAACCGTCCCGGTATACATTAGCATAGATAGAGATCTATAGAAACAGTATTTCTAGAGATCCTTTATGATATGCTAATGAGTGTGCGGACTAGTCACAAGGGTGTGAGTTCCTGCACTCATTCCGCCCTCTTAGCATGTTATCGGGCCCACAGGGGCGTGCTAACATGCTATTTAATGACCATTGCCCGGCAGTGACGCATGTACCTGTGTCTGTTGTCACCTCCTCAGACACCAGGTTTAGGGTCAGTGCACATGATCAGAAGTCCCCACACTTCCGGTCATGCGCAGTATGAAGGTGGGTGTACGTGTCCCGGCTTCAGAGAGGTCTAGTGCACATGACCGGAAGTGTCCGGGACTGGTGATCATGTGCAGTGACTCTAACCCCGGCGTTGTGAGGAGGTGACAACAGACACAGGTACACGTGTCACAGCTGAACACTGGGCAATGGGCATTTAATGGCATGTTAGCACGCCCCTGTGGCCCCAATAACATGCTAGAAGGGTGGAATGAGTGCAGGAAGTAACGCCCCTGGGACTAGTCCCTGAGCTCATTAGCATATAATAAAGGATCTGTAGAAATACTGTTTCTATAGATCTCTTTATCTTTGCTACCAGATACCGGGAAGATTAGGCAGGGATTAGCAATATGCACCCAGAACTGCTCGTGGTCCGGGGGCACACTGGACCCAACAGGTTCCCTTTAATCTTGGAATATTTTTGCACAATCTGTAAGTCAGAGGAGCGACTGTACGGAGCAGTATGTCCACGCTGCTGTGCACACACCAGGCAGCACTATTTACACAAGGCGTTTACTGGGCGACTTTCCAGCCTCTGGATAATATCAAAGCTCCAGTAGGTAATGTTTCGGGCCGGCCGCAGTGTTACCGCCCTCTACAAGGTTTTCTGGTGACATCCCTCCATAATGGGCCTGTTGTCACCAGGATTTGGGGGAAGGGGTTGTAGCAGCTGAGTAAGTATTGTCCTGGACGGGTGACCATGCAGTCAGCGGTGACGTCCTGTGTGTAAGAACATTATAAGATTTGCATTAAGTGGCCTGCACGTGGAGCTGTGCGTGGCCGGACACCGCACGGCGCGGCCGGACACTGTGCTCCACTGCACAGGCCACTGCTGGGGGCACTAATTGCAGCACAGACCTGTAGTTACGCCCCCAGGGGGTGCAGGAACCTGTGCACGTGTGTGGTGAGGAGCGAGGGCCAGGAGCAGTCACACACGGTGTATGCGCAAAGCGTCCGCACAGCTCGCCCTCTGTTATTGCCTTCAGATCCTAAACCCATCAGTGTCCGGTCCCCCTGGAATCCAGGTCACTGGTAAAGAGATTAGGACGCAGAGCTCCTTACAGGAGGGTCCTCGCTCACCTCAGAGCTGGTAAAGGGTTTATATTCTCACGTTAACCCTCAGCTGTCTGAGCTCCGACTAATGCAGAGCATTACACTGATTGACGGCAGGAACCTCCAATCTTTGCCAGCTGCACCCACACAGAAGCCCCCGGAACAATGAGACCAATCTGAGGTGATGATGCCACATTAATGTCACCATATACGCTGGATCTGCTGAAGCTCTCCACGTCCCGTGTATGGAGCTCTGCAGGGTAGAACTCAGGGCTAGTGATGCCCCACATTGTATGAGAATGTATGAAGCACTGCACTAGCCCCACATGTACGAGAACGTATCAAGCACTGCACTAGCCCCACATGTACGAGAACGAATGAAGCACTGCACTAGCCCCACATGTACGAGAACGTATCAAGCACTGCACTAGCCCCACATGTACGAGAACGTATCAAGCACTGCACTAGCCCCACATGTACGAGAACGTATCAAGCACTGCACTAGCCCCACATGTACGAGAACGTATCAAGCACTGCACTAGCCCCACATGTACGAGAACGTATCAAGCACTGCACTAGCCCCACATGTACGAGAGCGTATCAAGCACTGCACTAGCCCCACATGTACGAGAACGTATCAAGCACTGCATTAGCCCCACATGTACGAGAATGAATGAAGCACTGCACTAGCCCCACATGTACGAGAACGTATCAAGTACTGCACTAGCCCCACATGTACGAGAACGTATCAAGCACTGCACTAGCCCCACATGTACGAGAACGTATCAAGTACTGTACTAGCCCCACATGTACGAGAATGTATGAAGCACTGCACTAGCCCCACATGTACGAGAACGTATCAAGTACTGTACTAGCCCCACATGTACGAGAACGTATCAAGCACTGCACTAGCCCCACATGTACGAGAATGAATGAAGCACTGCACTAGCCCCACATGTACGAGAACGTATCAAGCACTGCACTAGCCCCACATGTACGAGAATGAATGAAGCACTGCACTAGCCCCACATGTACGAGAACGTATCAAGTACTGTACTAGCCCCACATGTACGAGAACATATCAAGCACTGCACTAGCCCCACATGTACGAGAACGTATCAAGCACTGCACTAGCCCCACATGTACGAGAATGTATCAAGTACTGTACTAGCCCCACATGTACGAGAATGTATGAAGCACTGCACTAGCCCCACATGTACGAGAATGAATGAAGCACTGCACTAGCCCCACATGTACGAGAATGAATGAAGCACTGCACTAGCCTCACATGTACGAGAACGTATCAAGTACTGTACTAGCCTCACATGTACGAGAACGTATCAAGCACTGCACTAGCCCCACATGTACGAGAACGTATCAAGCACTGCACTAGCCCCACATGTACGAGAATGTATGAAGCACTGCACTAGCCCCACATGTACGAGAACGTATCAAGCACTGCACTAGCCCCACATGTACGAGAATGAATGAAGCACTGCACTAGCCCCACATGTACGAGAATGTATGAAGCACTGCACTAGCCCCACATGTGTGAGAACATATCAAGCACTGCACTATCCCCATATGTACGAGAAAGTATCAAGCACTACACTATCCCCACATGTATGAGAACGTATCAAGGACTACACTAGCCCAGCATGTACGAGAACCTATCAAGCACTGCACTAGCCCCACATGTACGAGAATGTATGAAGCACTGCACTAGCCCCACATGTATGAGAACATATCAAGCACTACACTAGCCACACATGTACGAGAAAGTATCAAGCACTACACTAGCCCCGCATGTACGAGAAAGTATCAAGCACTGCACTAGCCCCATATGTACGAGAACATATCAAGCACTGCACTAGCCCCACATGTACGAGAAAGTATCAAGCACTACACTAGCCCCACATGTACGAGAAAGTATCAAGCACTGCACTAGCCCCATATGTACGAGAAAGTATCAAGCACTGCACTAGCCCCATATGTACGAGAAAGTATCAAGCACTGCACTAGCCCCACATGTACGAGAAAGTATCAAGCACTGCACTAGCCCCACATGTACAAGATTGTATCAAGGACTGCACTAGCCCCATATGTACAAGATTGTATCAAGCAGTGTACTAGCCCCACATGTATGAGAACATATCAAACACTGCACTCACACAATCCTGCGTCCCAGAACTATCACTGCAGTGTACTGAGGATACATGTGCATTGTGGTGATACGCATGCAGTGTGGGGATACATGTGCAGTGATATGCATGCAGTGTGGGCATACGTGTGCAGGGTGGGGATACATGTGCAGTGATATGCATGCAGTGTGGGCATACATGTGCAGTTATTGATGGGACACACAGACCAGTGTATCTGTCACTTGCAGTACACTGGTTCATAGACTTCCACCGCACATACGCTCACCCACCGCACGTACGCTCACCCACCGCACGTACGCTCACCCACCGTGTGTGTAGATGTTACCCAGCTCGTTGTGCAGATAGAAGAGGCTCCGCACACATTCCGCTCCGCTGGCCACAGGTCGGTATCCCGTCAGTACAAACTTATTAAACTGCAGGTGAGGGGGGGATCCGGCCCAGTCCAGTAGGCGCGGGCCACTAAGGAACGCCATCAGTCCACGGGACGTCGTCTCCTCATAGACTCAGAGAGGATCAGCTGCAGCGGGACGTCTTCTCCGGCCACATCAGGACACCAGGAGCTGGGGCGCCGAACAGCGGTCTCCCCACGAAACGTCTCTAGGGCAGGCAGTGGTCTGACAGGCAGTGGTCTCTCTGATCCTGCAGGCGTCAGTCTCTATGATGTAACAGGCAACGGTCTCTCTCGAAGTGACAGGCAGCGGTCTCTGATGTGGCAGCAGTCTCTCTCTCTTGACGTGACAGGCTTGTGACAGGTGGTGGACTCTCTCTGATGTGACAGGTGGCGAACTCTCTGATGTTACAGGCAGCGGTCTCTCTGATGTGACAGGCGGCGGTCTCTCTGATGTTACAGGCAGCGGTCTCTCTGATTCTCTGATGTGACAGGCGGCGGTCTCTCTGATATGACAGGCAGCAGTCTCTCTCTGATGTTACAGGCAGCAGTCTCTCTCTGATGTGACAGGCGGCGGTCTCTCTGATATGACAGGCAGCAGTCTCTCTCTGATGTGACAGGCAGCAGTCTCTCTCTGATGTGACAGGAAGCAGTCTCTCTCTGATGGGACAGGCAGCAGTCTTTCTCTGATGGGACAGGCAGCAGTCTCTCTCTGATAGGACAGGCAGCAGTCTCTGATGTGACAGGCAGCAGTCTCTCTCTGATAGGACAGGCAGCAGTCTCTGATGTGACAGGCAGCGGTCTCTCTCTGATGGAACAGGCAGCGGTCTCTCTCTGATGGAACAGGCAGCAGTCTCTCTCTGATGTGACAGGCAGCGGTCTCTCTCTGATGGGACAGGCAGCGGTCTCTCTCTGATGGAACAGGCGGCAGTCTCTCTCTGATGGGACAGGCAGCGGTCTCTCTCTGATGGGACAGGCGGCAGTCTCTCTCTGATGGGACAGGCAGCGGTCTCTCTCTGATGTGACAGGCGGCAGTCTCTCTCTGATGGGACAGGCAGCAGTCTCTCTGATGTGACAGGCAGCGGTCTCTCTCTGATGTGACAGGCGGCAGTCTCTCTCTGATGGGACAGGCAGCAGTCTCTCTCTCTGATGGGACAGGCAGCGGTCTCTCTCTGATGGGACAGGCAGCGGTCTCTCTCTGATGTGACAGGCGGCAGTCTCTCTCTGATGGGACAGGCCGCAGTCTCTCTGATGGGACAGGCAGCGGTCTCTCTCTGATGTGACAGCCAGCGGTCTCTCTGATGTGACAGGCAGCGGTCTCTCTCTGATGGGACAGGCGGCAGTCTCTCTCTGATGGGACAGGCAGCAGTCTCTCTCTCTGATGGGACAGGCAGCGGTCTCTCTCTGATGTGACAGGCAGCGGTCTCTCTCTGATGGGACAGGCAGCGGTCTCTCTCTGATGGGACAGGCAGCGGTCTCTCTCTGATGGGACAGGCGGCAGTCTCTCTCTGATGGGACAGGCGGCAGTCTCTCTCTGATGGGACAGGCAGCAGTCTCTCTCTGATGGTACAGGCAGCGGTCTCTCTCTGATGGTACAGGCAGCGGTCTCTCTCTGATGGGACAGGCAGCGGTCTCTCTCTGATGGGACAGGCAGCGGTCTCTCTCTGGTGTAGCAGCAGTGAGGTGTCTGCAGGAGATGGCCGGTAACACCTTCACGTGGAGGGAGGGTCCAGCTTCTAATCCAACACGTCAGGCTGAAGGCAGCATCCACGGGACGACCTGTCCTTACACCCAACAGCTCCACGTCACCTCCCCCGACCACCGAACAGCAACAGTCTATGTTCCGACATCACGTGTGACCCAATGAACGGCTGGACCCAGAAAGCTGGCGGTAATGGGTACCCCGTGCCCATGTCAGGGGGAATACAGCCACATTCTACTGACTGAGGTCTCTCGCTCACTGCTTGTCCCTGATGATGATGGTACAGGCCGGGGGTCTCTCTGATGATGGTACAGGCTCGGGGTCTCTCTCTGATGATGATAGTACAGGCGTGGGGTCTCTCTCCGATGATGGTACAGGCTGGGGGTCTCTCTCCGATGATGGTACAGGCTGGGGGTCTCTCTCTGATGATGATGGTACAGGCTGGGGGTCTCTCCGATGATGGTACAGGCTGGGGGTCTCTCTCTGATGATGATAGTACAGGCCTGGGGTCTCTGATGATAACACAGGCGTGCGGTCTCTCTCCGATGATGGTAAAGGCTGGGGGTCTCTCTCTGATGATGATGGTACAGGCTGGGGGTCTCTCTCTGATGATGATGCTACAGGCTGGGGGTCTCTCTCTGATGATGATAGTACAGGCCTGGGGTCTCTCTCTGATGATGATGATAGTACAGGCCAGGGGTCTCTCTCTGATGATAGTACAGGCCGGGGGTCTCTCCGATGATGGTACAGGCTGGGGGTCTCTCTCTGATGATGATAATATAGGCCGGGGGTCTCTTTTTGATGATGATAGCACAGGCCGGGGGTCTCTTGCTGATGATGTACAGGCCGGGGGTCTCTCCCTGATGATGATAGTACAGGCTGAGCGTCTCTATCTGATGATGATGATAGTACAGGCCGGGGGTCTCTCTCTGATGATGATAGCACAGGTCGGGGGTCTCTCTCAGATTATGATAGCACAGGCCAAGGGTCTCTTGCTGATGATGATAGTACAGGCTGGGGGTCTCTCTCTGATGATGATAGCACAGGCCGGGGGTCTCTTGCTGATGATGTACAGGCCGGGGGTCTCTCCCTGATGATGATAGTACAGGCTGGGGGTCTCTCTCTGATGATAGTACAGACTGGGGTCTCTCCCTGATGATGATAGTACAGACTGGGGTCTCTCCCTGATGATAATAGTACAGGCTAGGGGTCTCTCTCTGATGATAGTACAGGCCGGGGGTCTCTCTCTGATGATAGTACAGGCCGGGGGTCTCTCTCTGATGATGATGATAGTACAGATTGGGGTCTTTCCCTGATGATGATAGTACAGGCCAGGGGCCTCTCCTTGATAATATCAGTATAGGCTGGGAAGTCTCTCCTTGATATTACAGGCTGGGGATCTCTCCCTGATGATGATAGTACAGGCTGGGGGTCTCTCTCTGATGATGATAGTACAGGCCGGGGGTCTCTCTCTGATGACGATAGTACAGGCTGGGGATCTCTCCCTGATGATGATAGTATATGTTGGTGGTCTCCCTGATTATGTTGGTACAGGCTGGGGGGGGGGGGCAATCTCTGATGGTGACAGTACAGGCCCCGGGGGGGAGGGGTATCTCCTTGATTGTGTCGGTACGGGCCCAGGCTCTCTCCCTAATTATGCCAGTACAGACCATGGATCTTTCTCCCTGATGATAGTTACGGCCAGGGGTCTCTCCCTGATGATGATACAGGCAGGGGGGTGGTCTCTCCCTGATGATGTTGGTACTGGCCGGGCGTCTCTCGCTGATGATGTTGGTACTGACCGGGGGTCTCTCCCTGATGATGTCGTTAATGGCGGGGGTCTCTCCCTGATGATGTCGGTAATGGCCGGTGGTTTCTCCCTGATGAGGTCGGTACTGGCCGAGCGTCTCTCGCTGATGAGGTCGGTACTGACCGGGGGTCTCTCCCTGATGATGTCGTTAATGGCGGGGGTCTCTCCCTGATGAGGTCGGTACTGGCCGAGCGTCTCTCGCTGATGAGGTCGGTACTGACCAGGGGTCTCTCCCTGATGATGTCGGTAATGGCGGGGCGTCTCTCTCTTATGGAGATAGAACTATCCGGAGGTCTATCTCTGATGTTTGTACAGACCAGTAGTCTCCTCCTGATGATGTCAGTACAGGCCGGGGGTCTCTCCCTGATGATGTCGGTAATGGCCGGGCGTCTCTCTCTTATGGTGATAACACTGTCCGGGGTCTCTCCCTGATGATAGTACAGGCCAGGGGTCTGTCAGTGATGATAGTATAGGCCGGGGGTCTGTCCCTGATGATAGTATAGGTCGGGGGTCTCTCCCTTATGATGTCGGTACAGGCCGGGGGTCTCTCGGTGATGATAATTCAGGCTGGGGGTCTCTCCCTGATAATGTCAGTACAGACCGGGGGTTTCTCACTGATTATATCGGTATAGGCCGGGGATCTTTCCCTTATGATGTCAGAACAGTCCTGGGGGTCTCTCCCAGATCTTTGTCACTACAGACCGGGGGTCACTGTCTGTTGGAGGTCTATCCCTGATGATGTGGGTACAAGCCAGGGTCTCACTGTCAGGGTCTCTTCCTGATGATAGTACAAGCCGAGGGGCTGTCAGGGTCTATCCCTGATGATGATACTAAACGCCAGTTGTCTTTCCTCAATGATGATACTACAGGCCGGGGGTCTCACTGTCGTGATCTCACCCTGATGATGATAGTAAAGGCTAGGGGTCTTCCCGTCGGTCGGGGTCTCTCCCCGATTATACTACAGGCCGGAGTCTCTCCCTAATGGTGTCAGACTGGGGGTCTCACTGTCGGGATCTCTCCCTGATGATATCGGTACAGGCCAGGGGTCTCCTTCTGATGATGTTGATACGTTGATACAGGTCGGGGGTCTCTTCCTGATGAGCTCAGTACACGGAGGCGGAGGCCGGGGATCTCACTGTCGGAAGTCTCTTTGTGACGTGCTCGGTACGGGGAGGCTGGGGGTCCCACTGTCGGGCTCTCTCTCTGATGAGGATAGTACAGGTCAGGGGTCTTTCCCTGATGAGCTTGATATGGGGAGGCAGAGGGTCTCTACTTGTTGAGCTTGGTACAGGGGAGCCGGGGATTTCACTGTTGGGGTCTCTGATGATGATGGTACAGGCCGGACGTCTCACTGTTGGGGTCTTTCTCTGATGATGGTGGTACAGGCTGGAGGTCTCTCCCTGATGAGCGCAGTATGGGGAGGCCAGGGTCCCACTGTGAGGGTCTCTATCTGATGATGATAATGGTACAGGCTGGGGATCTCACTCTCGGGGTCTCTCTGTTGATGATGGTACAGGCCGGGGGTCTCTTCCTGATGAGCTCGGTACAGGGAGGCTGGGGGTCTCGCTGTAAGGGTCTCACTCTGATGATGATGATGGTACAGGCCGGGGGTCTTTCCTTGATGAGCTCAATACGGGGAGGCCGGGGGTCTCTCTCTGATGATGATGGTACAGGCCGGGGATCTCTTTGATGATGAAGGTACAGGCAGGGGGTCTCTCTCTAATGATGATGGTACAGGCCGTGCGTCTCTCTGATGCTAGTGGTACAGGCCGGGGGTCTCTCTGATGAGGTGGTACAGGCCGGGGGTCTCTCTCTGATGATGATGGTACAGGCCGTGGGTCTCTCTGATGCTAGTGGTACAGGCCGTGGGTCTCTCTGATACTAGTGGTACAGGCCGGGGGTCTCTCTGATGCTAGTGGTACAGGCCGGGGGTCTCTCTCTGCTGATGAAGGTACAGGCTGTGGTCTCTTTGATGATGATGATGATGGTACAGGCTGAGGGTCTCTCTGATGATGGTGGTACAGGCCGGGGGTCTCTCTCTGATGATGGTGGTACAGGCCGGGGGTCTCTCTGATGATGACGATGGTACAGGCCGGCGGTCTCTCTGATGATGATGGTACAGGCCAGGGGTCTCTCTCTGATGATGATGGTACAGGCCGGGGGTCTCTCTGATGATGATGATGGTACAGGCCGGGGGTCTCTCTGATGATGATGATGGTACAGGCCGGGGGTTTCTCTGATGATGATGACTGTACAGGCTGGGGGTCTCTGATGATGATGTACAGGCCGGGGGTCTCTCTGATGATGACTGTACAGGTCGGGGGTCTCTCTCTGTGGTGATGATGATGTACAGGCCGGGAGTCTCTGATGATGATGTACAGGCCGGGGGTCTCTCTGATAATGACTGTACAGGCCGGGGGTCTCTCTGATAATGACTGTACAGGCCGGGGGTCTCTCTGATGATGATGTACAGGCTGGGGGTCTCTCTGATGATGATGATGTACAGGCTTGGGGTCTCTCTGATGACTGTACAGGCTGGGGGTCTCTGATGAAGATGTACAGGCCGGGGGTCTCTCTGATGATGATGATGTACAGGCCAGGGGTCTCTCTGATGATAATTTACAGGCTGGGGGTCTCTCTGATGACTGTACAGGCTGGGGGTCTCTCTGATGACTGTACAGGCTGGGGGTCTCTGATGAAGATGTACAGGCCGGGGGTCTCTCTGATGACTGTACAGGCTGGGGGTCTCTCTGATGACTGTACAGGCCGGGGGTCTCTCTGATGACTGTACAGGTCGGGGGTCTCTCTGATGATGATGATGTACAGGCTGGGGGGTCTCTCTGATGATGACTGTACAGGCCGGGGGTCTCTCTGATGATGACTGTACAGGCCGGGGGTCTCTCTGATGATGACTGTACAGGCCGGGGGTCTCTCTGGTGATGATGATGATGACTGTACAGGCCGGGGGTCTCTGATGAAGATGTACAGGCCGGGGGTCTCTCTGGTGATGATGATGATGACTGCACAGGCCGGGGGTCTCTGTGATGATGACTGTACAGGCCGGGGGCCTCTGATGAAGATGTACAGTCTCTCTGGTGATGATGACTGTACAGGCCGGGGGTCTCTCTCGGTACGGGAGGCCGGTGTCAGGCGGACGCTGCAGGCGATCCCCCGCAGGATGTGACGGTGCCGGTCTCCAGCCTCCTCTCCGGCTCGCGCTGCCCTCGGCCGCTCCAGGCTCCGCCCTTTCACCACATTCGCGGCTTCTCACTGATGTTTTCCCGCCTACTGCGCTCCGCTCTGACGCTCCGCCCACATACCAGTGTTTGAAAACAGCGGTCTCCAGGCAACAGGACACCACGCCTAAGAGGTGGAGCCAAAGCTGCGGCGTCAACTGAGGACAAGAGGAACGCGCAGACTCTGAAGAAGGAGCTCTGCACTGCGCCTGCTCCTACTGACGAGCGCCCCGCCCCCTCCTACTGACGAGCGCCCCGCCTCCTCCTACTCCCAGTGACGAGCGCCCCGCCTCCTCCTACTGACGAGCGCCCCGCCCCCTCCTACTGACGAGCGCCCCGCCTCCTCCTGCTCCCAGTGACGAACGCCCCGCCCCCTCCTACTGACGAGCGCCCCGCCTCCTCCTGCTCCCAGTGACGAGCGCCCCGCCCCCTCCTACTGACGAGCGCCCCGCCTCCTCCTGCTCCCAGTGACGAGCGCCCCGCCCCCTCCTACTGACGAGCGCCCCGCCTCCTCCTGCTCCCAGTGACGAGCGCCCCGCCCCCTCCTACTGACGAGCGCCCCGCCTCCTCCTACTCCCAGTGACGAGCGCCTCGCCTCCTCCTACTGACTAGCGCCCCGCCTCCTCCTACTGACGAGCGCCCCGCCTCCTCCTGCTCCCAGTGACGAGCGCCCCGCCCCCTCCTACTGACGAGCGCCCCGCCTCCTCCTGCTCCCAGTGACGAGCGCCCCGCCCCCTCCTACTGACGAGCGCCCCGCCTCCTCCTACTCCCAGTGACGAGCGCCTCGCCTCCTCCTACTGACTAGCGCCCCGCCTCCTCCTACTGACGAGCGCCCCGCCTCCTCCTGCTCCCAGTGACGAACGCCCCGCCCCCTCCTACTGACTAGCGCCCCGCCCCCTCCTACTGACTAGCGCCCCGCCCCCTCCTACTGACGAGCGCCCCGCCTCCTCCTAGTGACGAGCGCCCCGCCTCCTCCTGCTCCCACAGACCAGCGCCCCGCCTCCTCCTGCTCCCACAGACCAGCGCCCCGCCTCCTCCTAGTGACGAGCGCCCCGCCTCCTCCTGCTCCCACAGACCAGCGCCCCGCCTCCTCCTGCTCCCACAGACCAGCGCCCCGCCTCCTCCTGCTCCCAGAGACCAGCGCCCCGCCTCCTCCTGCTCCCAGAGACCAGCGCCCCGCCTCCTCCTAGTGACGAGCGCCCCGCCTCCTCCTGCTCCCACAGACCAGCGCCCCGCCTCCTCCTAGTGACGAGCGCCCCGCCTCCTCCTGCTCCCAGAGACCAGCGCCCCGCCCACTCCTGCTCCCAGAGACCAGCGCCCCGCCCCCTCCTGCTCCCAGAGATCAGCGCCCCGCCCCCTCCTGCTCCCAGAGACCAGCGCCCCGCCCCCTCCTAGTGACGAGCGCCCCGCCTCCTCCTGCTCCCACAGACCAGCGCCCCGCCTCCTCCTGCTCCCACAGACCAGCGCCCCGCCTCCTCCTGCTCCTAGTGACGAGCGCCCCGCCTCCTCCTGCTCCCACAGACCAGCGCCCCGCCCCCTCCTGCTCCCACAAACCAGCGCCCCGCCTCCTCCTGCTCCCACAGACCAGCGCCCCGCCTCCTCCTGCTCCTAGTGACGAGCGTCCCGCCTCCTCCTGCTCCCAGAGACCAGCGCCCCGCCCCCTCCTGCTCCCAGAGACCAGCGCCCCGCCTCCTCCTGCTCCCACAGACCAGCGCCCCGCCTCCTCCTGCTCCCAGAGACCAGCGCCCCGCCCACTCCTGCTCCCACAGACCAGCGCCCCGCCCCTCCTGCTCCCAGAGATCAGCGCCCCGCCTCCTCCTGCTCCCAGAGACCAGCGCCCCGCCCACTCCTGCTCCCAGAGACCAGCGCCCCGCCTCCTCCTGCTCCCAGAGACCAGCGTCCCGCCTCCTCCTGCTCCCACACACCAGCGCCCCGCCTCCTCCTAGTGACGAGCGCCCCGCCTCCTCCTGCTCCCAGAGACCAGCGCCCCGCCTCCTCCTGCTCCCAGAGACCAGCGCCCCGCCTCCTCCTGCTCCCAGAGACCAGCGCCCCGCCCCCTCCTAGTGACGAGCGCCCCGCCTCCTCCTGCTCCCAGAGACCAGCGCCCCGCCCACTCCTGCTCCCAGAGACCAGCGCCCCGCCTCCTCCTGCTCCCAGAGACCAGCGCCCCGCCTCCTCCTGCTCCCAGAGACCAGCGTCCCGCCTCCTCCTGCTCCCACACACCAGCGCCCCGCCTCCTCCTAGTGACGAGCGCCCCGCCTCCTCCTGCTCCCACAGACCAGCGCCCCGCCTCCTCCTGCTCCCACAGACCAGCGCCCCGCCCACTCCTGCTCCCAGAGACCAGCGCCCCGCCCCCTCCTAGTGACGAGCGCCCCGCCTCCTCCTGCTCCCAGAGACCAGCGCCCCGCCCACTCCTGCTCCCAGAGACCAGCGCCCCGCCCCCTCCTGCTCCCAGAGACCAGCGCCCCGCCTCCTCCTGCTCCCAGAGACCAGCGCCCCGCCCCTCCTGCTCCCAGAGATCAGCATCCCGCCCCCTCCTGCTCCCAGAGATCAGCGCCCCGCCTCCTCCTGCTCCCAGAGATCAGCGCCCCGCCTCCTCCTGCTCCCAGAGACCAGCGCCCCGCCTCCTCCTGCTCCCAGAGATCAGCGCCCCGCCCCCTCCTGCTCCCAGAGACCAGCGCCCCGCCTCCTCCTGCTCCCAGAGACCAGCGCCCCGCCCCTCCTGCTCCCAGAGATCAGCGCCCCGCCCCCTCCTGCTCCCAGAGATCAGCGCCCCGCCCCCTCCTGCTCCCAGAGACCAGCGCCCCGCCCCCTCCTGCTCCCAGAGACCAGCGCCCCGCCCCTCCTGCTCCCAGAGACCAGCGCCCCGCCCCTCCTGCTCCCAGTGACGAGCGCCCCGCCCCCTCCTACTGACGAGCGCCCCGCCTCCTCCTACTCCCAGTGACGAGCGCCTCGCCTCCTCCTACTGACTAGCGCCCCGCCTCCTCCTACTGACGAGCGCCCCGCCTCCTCCTGCTCCCAGTGACGAACGCCCCGCCCCCTCCTACTGACTAGCGCCCCGCCCCCTCCTACTGACTAGCGCCCCGCCCCCTCCTACTGACGAGCGCCCCGCCTCCTCCTAGTGACGAGCGCCCCGCCTCCTCCTGCTCCCACAGACCAGCGCCCCGCCTCCTCCTGCTCCCACAGACCAGCGCCCCGCCTCCTCCTAGTGACGAGCGCCCCGCCTCCTCCTGCTCCCACAGACCAGCGCCCCGCCTCCTCCTGCTCCCACAGACCAGCGCCCCGCCTCCTCCTGCTCCCAGAGACCAGCGCCCCGCCTCCTCCTGCTCCCAGAGACCAGCGCCCCGCCTCCTCCTAGTGACGAGCGCCCCGCCTCCTCCTGCTCCCACAGACCAGCGCCCCGCCTCCTCCTAGTGACGAGCGCCCCGCCTCCTCCTGCTCCCAGAGACCAGCGCCCCGCCCACTCCTGCTCCCAGAGACCAGCGCCCCGCCCCCTCCTGCTCCCAGAGATCAGCGCCCCGCCCCCTCCTGCTCCCAGAGACCAGCGCCCCGCCCCCTCCTAGTGACGAGCGCCCCGCCTCCTCCTGCTCCCACAGACCAGCGCCCCGCCTCCTCCTGCTCCCACAGACCAGCGCCCCGCCTCCTCCTGCTCCTAGTGACGAGCGCCCCGCCTCCTCCTGCTCCCACAGACCAGCGCCCCGCCCCCTCCTGCTCCCACAAACCAGCGCCCCGCCTCCTCCTGCTCCCACAGACCAGCGCCCCGCCTCCTCCTGCTCCTAGTGACGAGCGTCCCGCCTCCTCCTGCTCCCAGAGACCAGCGCCCCGCCCCCTCCTGCTCCCAGAGACCAGCGCCCCGCCTCCTCCTGCTCCCACAGACCAGCGCCCCGCCTCCTCCTGCTCCCAGAGACCAGCGCCCCGCCCACTCCTGCTCCCACAGACCAGCGCCCCGCCCCTCCTGCTCCCAGAGATCAGCGCCCCGCCTCCTCCTGCTCCCAGAGACCAGCGCCCCGCCCACTCCTGCTCCCAGAGACCAGCGCCCCGCCTCCTCCTGCTCCCAGAGACCAGCGTCCCGCCTCCTCCTGCTCCCACACACCAGCGCCCCGCCTCCTCCTAGTGACGAGCGCCCCGCCTCCTCCTGCTCCCAGAGACCAGCGCCCCGCCTCCTCCTGCTCCCAGAGACCAGCGCCCCGCCTCCTCCTGCTCCCAGAGACCAGCGCCCCGCCCCCTCCTAGTGACGAGCGCCCCGCCTCCTCCTGCTCCCAGAGACCAGCGCCCCGCCCACTCCTGCTCCCAGAGACCAGCGCCCCGCCTCCTCCTGCTCCCAGAGACCAGCGCCCCGCCTCCTCCTGCTCCCAGAGACCAGCGTCCCGCCTCCTCCTGCTCCCACACACCAGCGCCCCGCCTCCTCCTAGTGACGAGCGCCCCGCCTCCTCCTGCTCCCACAGACCAGCGCCCCGCCTCCTCCTGCTCCCACAGACCAGCGCCCCGCCCACTCCTGCTCCCAGAGACCAGCGCCCCGCCCCCTCCTAGTGACGAGCGCCCCGCCTCCTCCTGCTCCCAGAGACCAGCGCCCCGCCCACTCCTGCTCCCAGAGACCAGCGCCCCGCCCCCTCCTGCTCCCAGAGACCAGCGCCCCGCCTCCTCCTGCTCCCAGAGACCAGCGCCCCGCCCCTCCTGCTCCCAGAGATCAGCATCCCGCCCCCTCCTGCTCCCAGAGATCAGCGCCCCGCCTCCTCCTGC
Organism: Anomaloglossus baeobatrachus; assembly: GCF_048569485.1. Lineage (NCBI taxonomy): Eukaryota > Metazoa > Chordata > Amphibia > Anura > Aromobatidae > Anomaloglossus > Anomaloglossus baeobatrachus. The sequence continues at coordinate 309,077,395 of NC_134359.1, read as the reverse complement.
TCCCAGAGATCAGCGCCCCGCCTCCTCCTGCTCCCAGAGACCAGCGCCCCGCCTCCTCCTGCTCCCAGAGATCAGCGCCCCGCCCCCTCCTGCTCCCAGAGACCAGCGCCCCGCCTCCTCCTGCTCCCAGAGACCAGCGCCCCGCCCCTCCTGCTCCCAGAGATCAGCGCCCCGCCCCCTCCTGCTCCCAGAGATCAGCGCCCCGCCCCCTCCTGCTCCCAGAGACCAGCGCCCCGCCCCCTCCTGCTCCCAGAGACCAGCGCCCCGCCCCTCCTGCTCCCAGAGACCAGCGCCCCGCCCCTCCTGCTCCCAGAGATCAGCATCCCGCCCCCTCCTGCTCCCAGAGATCAGCGCCCCGCCCCCTCCTGCTCCCAGAGACCAGCGCCCCGCCCCCTCCTGCTCCCAGAGACCAGCGCCCCGCCCCTCCTGCTCCCAGAGACCAGCGCCCCGCCTCCTCCTGCTCCCAGAGATCAGCGCCCCGCCTCCTCCTGCTCCCAGAGATCAGCGCCCCGCCCCCTCCTGCTCCCAGAGACCAGCGCCCCGCCTCCTCCTGCTCCCAGAGACCAGCGCCCCGCCCCTCCTGCTCCCAGAGATCAGCATCCCGCCCCCTCCTGCTCCCAGAGATCAGCGCCCCGCCCCCTCCTGCTCCCAGAGACCAGCGCCCCGCCCCCTCCTGCTCCCAGAGATCAGCGCCCCGCCTCCTCCTGCTCCCAGAGACCAGCGCCCCGCCCCTCCTGCTCCCAGAGACCAGCGCCCCGCCTCCTCCTGCTCCCAGAGACCAGCGCCCCGCCCCTCCTGCTCCCAGAGATCAGCATCCCGCCCCCTCCTGCTCCCAGAGATCAGCGCCCCGCCCCCTCCTGCTCCCAGAGACCAGCGCCCCGCCTCCTCCTGCTCCCAGAGACCAGCGTCCCGCCTCCTCCTGCTCCCACACACCAGCGCCCCGCCTCCTCCTAGTGACGAGCGCCCCGCCTCCTCCTGCTCCCAGAGACCAGCGCCCCGCCCACTCCTGCTCCCAGAGACCAGCGCCCCGCCCCCTCCTGCTCCCAGAGACCAGCGCCCCGCCCCCTCCTGCTCCCAGAGATCAGCGCCCCGCCCCCTCCTGCTCCCAGAGACCAGCGCCCCGCCCCCTCCTGCTCCCAGAGACCAGCGCCCCGCCTCCTCCTGCTCCCAGAGACCAGCGCCCCGCCTCCTCCTGCTCCCAGAGACCAGCGCCCCGCCTCCTCCTGCTCCCAGAGACCAGCGCCCCGCCTTCTCCTGCTCCCAGAGACCAGCGCCCCGCCTCCTCCTGCTCCCAGAGACCAGCGCCCCGCCTCCTCCTGCTCCCAGAGACCAGCTTCCCACCCCCTCCTGCTCCCAGAGACCAGCGCCCCGCCTCCTCCTGCTCCCAGAGACCAGCGCCCCACCCCCTCCTGCTCCCAGAGACCAGCGCCCCGCCTCCTCCTGCTCCCACAGACCAGCGCCCCGCCCCCTCCTGCTCCCAGAGACCAGCGCCCCGCCCCTCCTGCTCCCAGAGACCAGCGCCCCGCCTCCTCCTGGTCCCAGAGACCAGCGCCCCGCCCCCTCCTGCTCCCAGAGACCAGCGCCCCGCCCCCTCCTGCTCCCAGAGACCAGCGCCCCGCCCCCTCCTGCTCCCAGAGACCAGCGCCCCGCCCCTCCTGCTCCCAGAGACCAGCGCCCCGCCTTCTCCTGCTCCCAGAGACCAGCGCCCCGCCCCCTCCTGCTCCCAGAGACCAGCGCCCCGCCCCTCCTGCTCCCAGAGACCAGCGCCCCGCCCCTCCTGCTCCCAGAGACCAGCGCCCCGCCTCCTCCTGGTCCCAGAGACCAGCGCCCCGCCCCCTCCTGCTCCCAGAGACCAGCGCCCCGCCCCCTCCTGCTCCCAGAGACCAGCGCCCCGCCCCCTCCTGCTCCCAGAGACCAGCGCCCCGCCCCCTCCTGCTCCCAGGGACCAGCGCCCCGCCCCCTCCTGGTCCCAGAGACCAGCGCCCCGCCCCCTCCTGCTCCCAGAGACCAGCGCCCCGCCTTCTCCTGCTCCCAGAGACCAGCGCCCCGCCTTCTCCTGGTCCCAGAGACCAGCGCCCCGCCTTCTCCTGGTCCCAGAGACCAGCGCCCCGCCCCCTCCTGCTCCCAGGGACCAGCGCCCCGCCCCCTCCTGGTCCCAGAGACCAGCGCCCTGCCTCCTCCTGCTCCCAGAGACCAGCGCCCCGCCTCCTCCTGGTCCCAGAGACCAGCGCCCCGCCCCCTTCTGCTCCCAGAGACCAGCGCCCCGCCCCCTCCTGCTCCCAGAGACCAGCGCCCCGCCCCCTCCTGGTCCCAGAGACCAGCTCCTCACCACCTGTCTCGTATTCATGCAGAAGTTGAGGTCTAGGATTGGTCGGCGGCTTGGTACAGTCAGACATTGGGGTTTCGGATCGATCAGCGGGCTCGATACAAATATAGGGATCTCAGTACAGACGTGAGGATCTCGGATCAGTCGGCGGCTCAGTACAGACGTGAGGATCTCGGATCAGTCGGCGGCTCGGTACAGACGTGAGGATCTCGGATCAGTCGGCGGCTCGGTACAGACGTGAGGATCTCGGATCAGTCTGCGGCTCGGTACAGACGTGAGGATCTCGGATCACTCGGCGGCTCGGTACAGACGTGAGGATCCCGGATCAGTCGGCGGCTCGCTACAGACGTGAGGATCTCGGATCACTCGGCGGCTCGGTACAGACGTGAAGATCTCGGATCACTCGGCGGCTCGGTACAGACGTGAGGATCTCGGATCAGTCTGCGGCTCGGTGCAGACGTGAGGATCTCGGATCAGTCGGCGGCTCGGTGCAGACGTGGGGATCTCGGATCAGTCGGCGGCTCGGTACAGACGTGAGGATCCCGGATCAGTCTGCGGCTCGGTACAGACGTGAGGATCTCGGATCAGTCTGCGGCTCGGTACAGACGTGAGGATCCTGGATCAGTCGGCGGCTCGGTACAGACGTGAGGTTCTCGGATCAGTCAGCGGCTCGGTACAGACGTGAGGATCTCGGATCAGTCTGCGGCTCGGTAAAGACGTGAGGATCTCGGATCAGTCGGTGGCTCGGTACAGACGTGAGGATCTCGGATCACTCGGCGGCTCGGTACAGACGTAGGGATCTCGGATCAGTCGGCGGCTCGGTACAGACGTGAGGATCTCAGATCACTCGGCGGCTCGGTACAGACGTGAGGATCCCGGATCAGTCGGCGGCTCGCTACAGACGTGAGGATCTCGGATCACTCGGCGGCTCGGTACAGACGTGAAGATCTCGGATCAGTCGGCGGCTCGGTACAGACGTGAGGATCTCGGATCAGTCTGCGGCTCGGTGCAGACGTGAGGATCTCGGATCAGTCGGCGGCTCGGTGCAGACGTGGGGATCTCGGATCAGTCGGCGGCTCGGTACAGACGTGAGGATCCCGGATCAGTCTGCGGCTCGGTACAGACGTGAGGATCTCGGATCAGTCGGCGGCTTGGTACAGACATGAGGATCTCGGATCAGTCTGCGGCTCGGTACAGACGTGAGGATCCTGGATCAGTCGGCGGCTCGGTACAGACGTGAGGTTCTCGGATCAGTCAGCGGCTCGGTACAGACGTGAGGATCTCGGATCACTCGGCGGCTCGGTGCAGACGTGAGGATCTCGGATCAGTCGGCGGCTCGGTACAGACGTGAGGATCTCGGATCACTCGGCGGCTCGGTACAGACGTGAGGATCTCGGATCAGTCGGCGGCTCGGTACAGACATGAGGAGCTCGGATCAGTCGGCGGCTCGGTGCAGACGTGGGGATCTCGGATCAGTCGGCGGCTCGGTGCAGACGTGAGGATCTCGGATCACTCGGCGGCTCGATACAGACGTGAGGATCTCGGATCAGTCGGCGGCTCGGTACAGACGTGAGGATCCTGGATCAGTCGGCGGCTTGGTACAGACGTGAGGTTCTCGGATCAGTCAGCGGCTCGGTACAGACGTGAGGATCTCGGATCAGTCTGCGGCTCGGTAAAGACGTGAGGATCTCGGATCAGTCGGTGGCTCGGTACAGACGTGAGGATCTCGGATCACTCGGCGGCTCGGTACAGACGTAGGGATCTCGGATCAGTCGGCGGCTCGGTACAGACGTGAGGATCTCGGATCACTCGGCGGCTCGGTACAGACGTGAGGATCCCGGATCAGTCGGCGGCTCGCTACAGACGTGAGGATCTCGGATCACTCGGCGGCTCCGTACAGACGTGAAGATCTCGGATCAGTCGGCGGCTCGGTACAGACGTGAGGATCTCGGATCAGTCTGCGGCTCGGTGCAGACGTGAGGATCTCGGATCAGTCGGCGGCTCGGTGCAGACGTGGGGATCTCGGATCAGTCGGCGGCTCGGTACAGACGTGAGGATCCCGGATCAGTCTGCGGCTCGGTACAGACGTGAGGATCTCGGATCAGTCTGCGGCTCGGTACAGACGTGAGGATCCTGGATCAGTCGGCAGCTCGGTACAGACGTGAGGTTCTCGGATCAGTCAGCGGCTCGGTACAGACGTGAGGATCTCGGATCAGTCTGCGGCTCGGTAAAGACGTGAGGATCTCGGATCAGTCGGTGGCTCGGTACAGACGTGAGGATCTCGGATCACTCGGCGGCTCGGTACAGACGTAGGGATCTCGGATCAGTCGGCGGCTCGGTACAGACGTGAGGATCTCGGATCACTCGGCGGCTCGGTACAGACGTGAGGATCCCGGATCAGTCGGCGGCTCGCTACAGACGTGAGGATCTCGGATCACTCGGCGGCTCGGTACAGACGTGAAGATCTCGGATCAGTCGGCGGCTCGGTACAGACGTGAGGATCTCGGATCAGTCTGCGGCTCGGTGCAGACGTGAGGATCTCGGATCAGTCGGCGGCTCGGTGCAGACGTGGGGATCTCGGATCAGTCGGCGGCTCGGTACAGACGTGAGGATCCCGGATCAGTCTGCGGCTCGGTACAGACGTGAGAATCTCGGATCAGTCGGCGGCTTGGTACAGACGTGAGGATCTCGGATCAGTCTGCGGCTCGGTACAGACGTGAGGATCCTGGATCAGTCGGCGGCTCGGTACAGACGTGAGGTTCTCGGATCAGTCAGCGGCTCGGTACAGACGTGAGGATCTCGGATCACTCGGCGGCTCGGTGCAGACATGAGGATCTCGGATCAGTCGGCGGCTCGGTACAGACGTGAGGATCTCGGATCACTCGGCGGCTCGGTACAGACGTGAGGATCTCGGATCAGTCGGCGGCTCGGTACAGACATGAGGAGCTCGGATCAGTCGGCGGCTCGGTGCAGACGTGGGGATCTCGGATCAGTCGGCGGCTCGGTACAGACGTGAGGATCTCGGATCACTCGGCGGCTCGATACAGACGTGAGGATCTCGGATCAGTCGGCGGCTCGGTACAGACATGAGGATCTCGGATCAGTCTGCGGCTCGGTGCAGACGTGGGGATCTCGGATTAGTCGGCGGCTCGGTGCAGACGTGGGGATCTCGGATCAGTCGGCGGCTCGGTACAGACGTGAGGATCTCGGATCACTCGGCGGCTCGGTACAGACGTGAGGATCCCGGATCAGTCGGCGGCTCGCTACAGACGTGAGGATCTCGGATCACTCGGCGGCTCGGTACAGACGTGAAGATCTCGGATCAGTCGGCGGCTCGGTACAGACGTGAGGATCTCGGATCAGTCTGCGGCTCGGTGCAGACGTGAGGATCTCGGATCAGTCGGCGGCTCGGTGCAGACGTGGGGATCTCGGATCAGTCGGCGGCTCGGTACAGACGTGAGGATCCCGGATCAGTCTGCGGCTCGGTACAGACGTGAGAATCTCGGATCAGTCGGCGGCTTGGTACAGACGTGAGGATCTCGGATCAGTCTGCGGCTCGGTACAGACGTGAGGATCCTGGATCAGTCGGCGGCTCGGTACAGACGTGAGGTTCTCGGATCAGTCAGCGGCTCGGTACAGACGTGAGGATCTCGGATCACTCGGCGGCTCGGTGCAGACGTGAGGATCTCGGATCAGTCGGCGGCTCGGTACAGACGTGAGGATCTCGGATCACTCGGCGGCTCGGTACAGACGTGAGGATCTCGGATCAGTCGGCGGCTCGGTACAGACATGAGGAGCTCGGATCAGTCGGCGGCTCGGTGCAGACGTGGGGATCTCGGATCAGTCGGCGGCTCGGTACAGACGTGAGGATCTCGGATCACTCGGCGGCTCGATACAGACGTGAGGATCTCGGATCAGTCGGCGGCTCGGTACAGACATGAGGATCTCGGATCAGTCTGCGGCTCGGTGCAGACGTGGGGATCTCGGATTAGTCGGCGGCTCGGTGCAGACGTGGGGATCTCGGATCAGTCGGCGGCTCGGTACAGACGTGAGGATCCTGGATCAGTCGGCGGCTTGGTATAGACGTGAGGATCTCGGATCACTTGGCGGCTCGGTACAGACGTGGGGATCTCGGATCAGTCGGCGGCTCGGTACAGACGTGAAAATATCGGATCAGTCGGCGGCTCGGTGCAGACGTGAGGATCTCGGATCAGTCGGCGGCTCGGTACAGACGTGGGGATCTCGGATCAGTCGGCGGCTCGGTACAGACGTGAGGATCCCGGATCAGTCGGCGGCTCGGTACAGACATGAGGATCTCGGATCAGTCGGCGGCTCGATACAGACGTGAGGATCTCGGATCACTCGGCGGCTCAGTACAGACGTGAGGATCTCGGATCAGTCGGCGGCTCGGTACAGACGTGAGGATCTCGGATCAGTTGGCGGCTCGGTGCAGACGTGAGGATCTCGGATCAGTCGGCGGCTCGGTGCAGATGTGAGGATCTCGGATCAGTCGGCGGCTCGGTACAGACGTGAGGATCTCGGATCAGTCAGCGGCTCGGTACAGACTTGAGGATCTCGGATCAGTCGGTGGCTCGGTACAGACGTGAGGATCTCAGATCAGTCGGCGGCTCGGTACAGACGTGAGGATCTCGGGTCACTCGGTGGCTCGGTAAAGACGTGAGGATCTCGGATCAGTCGGCGGCTCAGTACAGACGTGAGGATCTCGGATCAGTCGGCGGCTCGGTACAGAGGTGAAGATCTCGGATCACTCGGCGGCTCGGTAAAGACGTAAGGATCTCGGATCAGTCGGCGGCTTGGTACAGACGTGAGGATCTCGGATCAGTCTGCGGCTCGGTACAGACGTGAGGATCTCGGATCAGTCTGCGGCTCGGTGCAGACGTGAGGATCTCGGATCAGTCGGCGGCTCGGTGCAGACGTGAGGATCTCGGATCAGTCGGCGGCTCGGTACAGACGTGAGGATCTCGGATCAGTCTGCGGCTCGGTACAGACGTGAGGATCCTGGATCAGTCGGCGGCTCGGTACAGACGTGAGGTTCTCGGATCAGTCAGCGGCTCGGTACAGACGTGAGGATCTCGGATCACTCGGCGGCTCGGTGCAGACGTGAGGATCTCGGATCAGTCGGCGGCTCGGTACAGACGTGAGGATCTCTGATCACTCGGCGGCTCGGTACAGACGTGATGATCTCGGATCAGTCGGCGGCTCGGTACAGACGTGAGGATCTCGGATCACTCGGCGGCTCGGTGCAGACGTGAGGATCCCGGATCAGTCTGCGGCTCGGTACAGACGTGAGGATCTCGGATCACTCGGCGGCTCGGTACAGACGTGAGGATCTCGGATCAGTCAGCGGCTCGGTACAGACATGAGGATCTCGGATCAGTCGGCGGCTCGGTGCAGACGTGGGGATCTCGGATCAGTTGGCGGCTCGGTACAGACGTGAGGATCTCGGATCACTCGGCGGCTCGGTACAGACGTGAGGATCTCAGATCAGTCGGCGGCTCGGTACAGACATGAGGATCTCGGATCAGTCTGCGGCTCGGTGCAGACGTGGGGATCTCGGATCAGTCGGCGGCTCGGTGCAGACGTGGGGATCTCGGATCAGTCGGCGGCTCGGTACAGACGTGAGGATCCTGGATCAGTCGGCGGCTCGGTATAGACGTGAGGATCTCGGATCACTCGGCGGCTCGGTACAGACGTGGGGATCTCGGATCAGTCGGCGGCTCGGTACAGACGTGAAAATCTCGGATCAGTCGGCGGCTCGGTTCAGACGTGAGGATCTCGGATCAGTCGGCGGCTCGGTATAGACAGACGTGAGGATCCCGGATCAGTCGGCGGCTCGGTACAGACATGAGGATCTCGGATCAGTCGGCGGCTCGGTACAGACGTGAGGATCTCGGATCACTCGGCGGCTCAGTACAGACGTGAGGATCTCGGATCAGTCGGCGGCTCGGTACAGACGTGAGGATCTCGGATAAGTTGGCGGCTCGGTGCAGACGTGAGGATCTCGGATCAGTCGGCGGCTCGGTGCAGATGTGAGGATCTCGGATCAGTCGGCGGCTCGGTACAGACGTGAGGATCTCGGATCAGTCAGCGGCTCGGTACAGACGTGAGGATCTCGGATCAGTCGGTGGCTCGGTACAGACGTGAGGATCTCAGATCAGTCGGCGGCTCGGTACAGACGTGAGGATCTCGGGTCACTCGGCGGCTCGGTAAAGACGTGAGGATCTCGGATCAGTCGGCGGCTCAGTACAGACGTGAGGATCTCGGATCAGTCAGCGGCTCGGTACAGAGGTGAAGATCTCGGATCACTCGGCGGCTCGGTAAAGACGTAAGAATCTCGGATCAGTCGGCGGCTTGGTACAGACGTGAGGATCTCGGATCAGTCTGCGGCTCGGTACAGACGTGAGGATCTCGGATCAGTCTGCGGCTCGGTACAGACGTGAGGATCCTGGATCAGTCGGCGGCTCGGTACAGACGTGAGGTTCTCGGATCAGTCAGCGGCTCGGTACAGACGTGAGGATCTCGGATCACTCGGCGGCTCGGTGCAGACGTGAGGATCTCGGATCAGTCGGCGGCTCGGTACAGACGTGAGGATCTCGGATCACTCGGCGGCTCGGTACAGACGTGAGGATCTCGGATCAGTCGGCGGCTCGGTACAGACATGAGGATCTCGGATCAGTCGGCGGCTCGGTGCAGACGTGGGGATCTCGGATCAGTCGGCGGCTCGGTACAGACGTGAGGATCTCGGATCACTCGGCGGCTCGGTACAGACGTGAGGATCTCGGATCAGTCGGCGGCTCGGTACAGACATGAGGATCTCGGATCAGTCTGCGGCTCGGTGCAGACGTGGGGATCTCGGATCAGTCGGCGGCTCGGTGCAGACGTGGGGATCTCGGATCAGTCGGCGGCTCGGTACAGACGTGAGGATCCTGGATCAGTCGGCGGCTCGGTATAGACGTGAGGATCTCGGATCACTCGGCGGCTCGGTACAGACGTGGGGATCTCGGATCAGTCGCCGGCTCGGTACAGACGTGAAAATCTCGGATCAGTCGGCGGCTCGGTGCAGACGTGAGGATCTCGGATCAGTCGGCGGCTCGGTACAGATGTGGGGATCTCGGATCAGTCGGCGGCTCGGTACAGACGTGAGGATCCCGGATCAGTCGGCGGCTCGGTACAGACATGAGGATCTCGGATCAGTCGGCGGCTCGGTACAGACGTGAGGATCTCGGATCACTCGGCGGCTCGGTACAGACGTGAGGATCTCGGATCAGTCGGCGGCTCGGTACAGACGTGAGGATCTCGGATCAGTTGGCGGCTCGGTGCAGACGTGAGGATCTCGGATCAGTCGGCGGCTCGGTGCAGATGTGAGGATCTCGGATCAGTCGGCGGCTCGGTACAGACGTGAGGATCTCGGATCAGTCAGCGGCTCAGTACAGACGTGAGGATCTCGGATCAGTCGGTGGCTCGGTACAGACGTGAGGATCTCAGATCAGTCGGCGGCTCGGTACAGTTGTGAGGATCTCGGGTCACTCGGCGGCTCGGTAAAGACGTGAGGATCTCGGATCAGTCGGTGGCTCAGTACAGACGTGAGGATCTCGGATCAGTCGGCGGCTCGGTACAGAGGTGAGGATCTCGGATCACTCGGCGGCTCGGTAAAGACGTAAGGATCTCGGATCAGTCGGCGGCTTGGTACAGACGTGAGGATCTCGGATCAGTCTGCGGCTCGGTACAGACGTGAGGATCTCGGATCAGTCGGCGACTCGGTACAGACGTGAGGATCTCGGATCAGTCTGCGGCTCGGTACAGACGTGAGGATCTCGGATCAGTCGGCGGCTTGGTACAGACGTGAGTATCTCGGATCAGTCTGCGGCTCGGTACAGACGTGAGGATCTCGGATCAGTCGGCGGCTCGGTACAGACGTGAGGATTTTGGATCAGTCGGCGGCTCGGTACAGACGTGAGGATCTCTGATCAGTCGGCGGCTCGGTAAAGACGTGAGGATCTTGGATCAGTCGGCGGCTCGGTACAGACGTGGGGATCTCGGATCAGTCGTCGGCTCGGTACAGACGTGAGGATCTCGGATCAGTCGGCGGCTCGGTACAGACGTGAGGATCTCGGATCAGTCGGCGGCTCGGTACAGACGTGAGGATCTCGGATCAGTCGGCGGCTTGGTACAGACGTGAGGATCTCGGATCAGTCGGCGGCTCGGTACAGACGTGAGGATCTCGGATCAGTCGGCGGCTCGGTACAGACGTGAGGATCTCGGATCAGTCGGCGGCTTGGTACAGACGTGAGGATCTCGGATCAGTCTGCGGCTCGGTACAGACGTGAGGATCTCGGATCAGTCGGCGGCTCGGTACAGACGTGAGGATCTTGGATCAGTCGGCGGCTCGGTACAGACGTGAGGATCTCGGATCACTCGGCGGCTCGGTAAAGACGTGAGGATCTCGGATCAGTCGGTGGCTCGGTGCAGATGTGAGGATCTTGGATCAGTCGGCGGCTCGGTACAGACGTGGGGATCTCGGATCAGTCGTCGGCTCGGTACAGACGTGAGGATGTCGGATCAGTCGGCGGCTCGGTACAGACGTGAGGATCTCGGATCACTCGGCGGCTCGGTAAAGACGTGAGGATCTCGGATCAGTCGGCGGCTCGGTGCAGATGTGAGGATCTTGGATCAGTCGGCGGCACGGTGCAGACGTGAGGATCTCGGATCACTCGGCGGCTCGGTAAAGACGTGAGGATCTCGGATCAGTCGGCGGCTCGGTACAGACGTGGGGATCTCGGATCAGTCGGCGGCTTGGTACAGACGTGAGGATCTCAGATCAGTCGGCGGCTCGGTACAGACGTGAGGATCTCGGATCACTCGGCGGCTCGGTACAGACGTGAGGATCTCGGATCAGTCGGCGGCTTGGTACAGTAGTGAGGATCTCGGATCAGTCGGCGGCTCAGTACAGACGTGGGGATCTCGGATCAGTCGGCGGCTCGGTACAGTAGTGAGGATCTCGGATCAGTCGGCGGCTCGGTACAGACGTGGGGATCTCGGATCAGTCGGCGGCTCGGTACAGACGTGGGGATCTCGGATCAGTCGGCGGCTCGGTGCAGTAGTGAGGATCTCGGATCAGTCGGCGGCTCGGTACAGACGTGAGGATCTCGGATCATTCGGCGGCTCGGTACAGATGTGGAGTCTTGGATCAGCTGGCAGCTCTTTAGAGATATGGGGATCTTGGATTGTCAGCGGCTCAATACACACGTGTATGTTTAGAATTAGTCGACAGCTCGGTATAGACATGGGGTCTGTGATCGGTCTGTGGCTTGGTACAGATGTGGGGTTTTGGATTGGTCAGTTGGCTCAATTGAGACATGGCGGTCTGTAATTGGTCAGAGGCTCGGTAAAGATATGGGGGTCTGGGATCAGTCGGTGGCTCGATACAGATGTGGAGGTATGGGGTTCATCAATGGCTTGATACAGATATGGGGGGGATTGGGGTCGGTGACTGTTCAGACGTGGGGGTGTCGGATGATTAGGCGGCTCCGTACAGACGTTGAGGCCTTGAATCGGTCGGCAGATTTTTAGAGATGTGGGGTCTTGGATTGGTCAGTGGCTCATAACACATGTGGGAGTCTAGAATCAGTCGGCAGCTCGGCGCAGACATGGGTGTCTGCAATTGATCGATGGCTCTGTACAGATGTGGGATCTCAGATTAGTTGATTGCTCAATACAGACATGGGGGTTTGGGATCGGTTGGAGGTTCGGTACAGACATGGGGAGTCTGGGATCTGTCAGTGGTTCTATAGAGTGGTGGCAATCTGGGGTCAGACGATGGTTCGGTACAGAGGTGGAGGACTGGGATCGGTCCTCGATTCGGTACACACATGGGGGTCTCGGAACATTTGGTGGCTCGGTAAAGATGTGGGGGTGTAGGATCGGTCAGCAACTCGGTAAAGACATGGGGGGTTGGGATTGGTCGACTGCTCAATACAGACATGGGCGTATAGGATTGGTCGATGGCTCGATACAGATGTGGCGTCTCAAATTGGTCGATAGCTCAATTCAGACATGGGAGTCTGGGATCGGTCGGTGGCTCGATACAGATGTGGCAATCTGTGGTCGGTCAGTGGCACGCTACAGGTGTGAGGGTCTGGGATCGATCGGTCACTCGATACAGATAAGGCAGTCTGGGGTAGGTCAGTAGCTCGCCACAGATGTAGGAGTCTGGGATTGTTCAGCGATTCGGTACAGACATGAGCGTCTGTAATCAGTTGGTGGCTTGGTACAGACGTGGGGGTGTAGGATCGGTTGGCGAATCGGTACAGACGTGGGGGTGTCAGATCGGACACCAGCTCGGTACAAACCTTAAGGTCTAGGATCGGTCAGCGGCTTGGTACAGACATAGGGGTCTGGGATCAGTTTGTGGCTCAGTCCAGGCATGGGAGTCTGGCATCAGTTGGTGACTCAATACAGATGTGGTGGTCTCTAGTCAGTCGGTGACTCGGTACAGACGTGGGGGTCTGGGATCATTCAGCTGCTTGGTACAGATATGATGATCGGCGATAGGTTGGCGGCTCGGTACAGATGGGGTGTTGGATTGTTTTACAGTTTGTTAAAGGTGTGGGAATTTTCGATCAGTTGATGGCTTTTTTTAGAAATGTGATTAGTCGGCAGCATTTTAGAGACTTGGGGTCTTGGAATGGTTGGTGGCTTGGTACAGAGGTGAGTCTGTTAGATCAGTTGGTGGTTTGGTACAGAAGTGGGGGTCTAGGATCAGTACAGAGGTGGGGTGTGAGATCGGTCAACAGCTCTATACACATGTGCAAGTCTGGAATCAATTGGCTTGGTAGAGATGTGGAGTCCTGGATTAGTCTGCAGCTCTTTAGAGATATGGGGGTCTGGGATCAGTTGGAGGCTCGGTACAGACATTGGATCTGGTATCAGTTGGCAGCTGGGTAAAGATGTGGGAGTCTGGGATCAGTCTGTGGCTTGGTAAAAACATAAGGGTATTGGATTGGTTGGTGGCTCGGTACAGATGTGGAGTCTAGGATTGGTCAAAGGCTCAATATAGATATGGGGGTCTGGGATCGATTGGCAGCTCAGTACAGACATGGGGTCTTGGATCAGTTGGCAGCTTGATACAGACATGGGGGTCTTGGATAAGTTGGCGGCTCAATTCCCACGTGGGTGTCTCGGATCGGTACAGATGTGAGGTCCTGGGATTGTTAGGCAACTCTATACAGATGTGGGGTTCACAGATGTAGGGGTTGGGGATCGATTGGTGGCTTAGTACAGATGTTGGGGTCTTGAATCGATTGACAGCTCGGTAAAGATGTGGGGGTCTTGGATCAGTTGGCAGCTTAGTAGAGATTTGTGGTCCCGGATCAGTTGGCAGTTCGGTAGAAACATGGAGTCTTGGAGCTGTTGGCAGCACTTTAAGGGCATGGGGGTCTCGGATCAGTCAGTGGTTCGGTGCACAGGTGGGGCTGTTGGATAGGTTGGCGGCTAGATACAGACGTGGAGGTCTGGGATCAGTCAATGGCTCATTACAGACATGGGGGAATGTGGATCTCTGCACTTTGATATTAATGTGGAGGTAAAGGATCAGTGTCTCTTCAGAGACGTGGGGTCAAGGATCGTTCGGTGACTCGGTTCAGACGTGGAGGTGTCGGAGCAGTTGGCGACTATGTAGAAACGTGGTTTATACAGTATTTATCCTTCAGCGGCTCATTACAGACGATTAGGTCTTGGCTTGGTCGGCAGCGCAGTATAATCGTGGGGGTCTCAGATTAGTCGGCGGCTCGGTAAAGACTTGGAGGTCTTGGATCAACAGACTTTTCTATTTGTATCCTCCAGTGTCTGAAGCGGTTTAGTAGCCGAGGAAAGAGATGCGGTATCGTCTGGACTCTGCGGAGGGTGGATTAGCACCGGATCACAGTAGGTTCAGAGATTCTATTGGATAATAAAGTCCCTAAACGTCCTGTGACGATCTATCCATGACAGCACCCTGACGATGCCGCATCGCTTTCCTTCCTTGGCTACCTTTTTCAGTTCCATCCCGCAGGAACTGGCCGTTTGTGCCGCAGCTCTGGTCGCCCCAATACAGCGTTCACCGGTGTTGTGTCTTCCCAGCACCGCCACTTCCGGTGAGCAGCACTACACGCAGGTTATCAGCACTGCTTCACACACGGAGCGCTGTATCCCAGCAGTGACATTACATATTTTATTTCAGGAGATATTTTACAAGATGTGAGGTCAGAAATGCTCTCCACGTGGTCTACAGACAAGCCACGAGGCATTGCCGCACCACCACATAGATAGCACCAAACAGCTGCACTAGCTGCAATAGTTTGTTTGTGGTATTGATCAGAAACTTGTCCCTGAAATGATCAATACAGAGCACAAACCACTGATGTCTGTGCGATCAGGACAGAAAACTGACAAGACATCAAGCAGAATAGTGACTGCAGCTCTGGAGGCTAAGAAATGAAGTGACAGCAGAATAGTGACTGCAGCTCTGGAGGGTAAGACATGAAGTAACAGCAGAATAGTGACTGCAGCTTTGGAGGGTAAGACATGAAGTAACAGCAGAATAGTGACTGCAGCTTTGGAGGGTAAGACATAATGTAACAGCAGAATAGTGACTGCCGCTCTGGAGGGTAAGGCATCAAGTAACAGCAGAA
The DNA here is from genome assembly GCF_048569485.1 of Anomaloglossus baeobatrachus. Taxonomy (NCBI): domain Eukaryota; kingdom Metazoa; phylum Chordata; class Amphibia; order Anura; family Aromobatidae; genus Anomaloglossus; species Anomaloglossus baeobatrachus. Next base: position 309,062,380 of record NC_134359.1, on the reverse strand, counting down.
TAGTGACTGCAGCTCTGGAGGGTAAGACATGAGGTATCAGCAAAATAGTGAGTGCAGCTCCGGAGGTGACTGGAGGATAAGACACGATGTAACAGCAGAATAGTGAGTGCAGCTCTGGAGGGTAAGAAATGAAGTAACAGCAGAATAGTGAGTGCAGCTCTGGAGGGTAAGGCACGATGTAACAGCAGAATAGTGACTGCAGCTCTGGAGGGTAAGACATGAAGTATCAGCAAAATAGTGAGTGCAGCTCTGGAGGTGACTGGAGGATAACACACGATGTAACAGCAGAATACTGACTGCAGCTCTGGAGGGTAAGAAATGAAGTAACAGCAGAATAGTGAGTGCAGCTCTGGAGGGTAAGAAATGAAGTATCAGCAAAATAGTGAGTGCAGCTCCGGAGGTGACTGGAGGATAAGACACGATGTAACAGCAGAATAGTGAGTGCAGCTCTGGAGGGTAAGAAATGAAGTAACAGCAGAATAGTGAGTGCAGCTCTGGAGGGTAAGGCACGATGTAACAGCAGAATAGTGAGTGCAGCTCTGGAGAGTAAGACATGAAGTATCAGCAAAATAGTGAGTGCAGCTCTGGAGGTGACTGGAGGATAACACACGATGTAACAGCAGAATACTGACTGCAGCTCTGGAGGGTAAGAAATGAAGTAACAGCAGAATAGTGAGTGCAGCTCTGGAGGGTAAGAAATGAAGTAACAGCAGAATAGTGAGTGCAGCTCTGGAGGGTAAGGCACGATGTGTTATCACATTATTGTGAACAGTATCCATCTTTCGCTCTCTGGTTGTGAGCCCTGTGGGTGAATACAGAGAAAGGTGAGGTCCAGACTGATGGCGGCTTGGTGTCCAGGTTGAAGGACGGTCTTTGCCATCGCTTGGCGAGGTTCCTCTGTACACAGTCTATGTCCAGTCCATGCAGTGGCCACACACTGGATCCAGTGTTCACGCTGAGGTGATGCCGGGGGGCAGCCGTCATCCAGCCTTACAGCAGTGATTTCATGGATGACTGGTTCACACTGGTGAGGTCTCCGCTCTGCGTCTTCTGATGTCGGTAAAGCCAGGAGCAAAACGAATGATCGGATCTCTGTCCCACAAGAAGAGCACAGCGACCACGGGCCACGTACCTGAGCAACAAGGACACCAAGATAGTCAGTGGCCCCCCCATAATACACACACAGCGGACCGATCACCTCCCCCAATAATACACTCAACGTACCGATCACCTGCCCCAATAATACACCCACCGGACCGATCACCTCCCCCAATAATACACTCAACGTACCGATCACCTCCCCCAATAATACACCCACCGGACCGATCACCTCCCCCAATAATACACCCACCGGACCGATCACCTCCCCCAATAATACACCCACCGGACCGATCACCTCCCCCAATAATACACCCACCGGACCGATCACCTCCCCCAATAATACACCCACCAGACCGATCACCTCCCCCAATAATACACTCAACGTACCGATCACCTCCCCCAATAATACACCCACCGGACCGATCACCTCCCCCAATAATACACCCACCGGACCGATCACCTCCCCCAATAATACACCCACCGGACCGATCACCTCCCCCAATAATACACCCACCGGACCGATCACCTCCCCCAATAATACACCCACCGGACCGATCACCTCCCCCAATAATACACCCACCGGACCGATCACCTCCCCCAATAATACACCCACCAGACCGATCACCTCCCCCAATAATACACACACCGGACCGATCACCTCCCCCAATAATACACACTTATTGGCGTTTATGCTCACATCAGTGGTTCCGTCGGTTTTTACCTCTGAACCTCTGGGACACAGGACGTCTGCGCTGTCAAACATTATTTTCAGCTGTAACCGCCTGTTTCACACAAGCTTTAACACGTGGTTTACAGCGCAAGCCTTTTTTCCAGAACTTCAGATGTAAGCCCCGAAGGAGGCATTGATAGTAAAATGCAGTGTGAACAAGGCGTCAGCCTTGAAGGTCACAGCCTGCAGCTGATCAGCAGGATCCTTCCGGGCGCCGGTGGAGAGGGTGAGCCACAGTGTTACAGAGGGCGTACGCTTAGCAGTCGTGCTGCAGGGAGCCCCACTCTGACGTAACACTGCTGGATATTTAGCTGTTCAGCTACACGAGATTTGTACCGTTTTTCCACGTTTTGCTGCTCGGATTTACAAGTAAAACATGAAATGAAGGTGATGTGCAGGTAATGACCACATCACTAAAACAGTGACAAAAAAACTGCTATATGCAACTGTACCTGAATATGTGACACATGAAGCCCCATCTGTCCCCTTACCTCCACATCACATATCCAAGGCTTAGAAGCAGAACCACCGTTCCTGCCGCCAGGAGCAGGCATGCTGAAGAACAAGGAGACATGAAGTGAGCACCACAGTAGAGGATAAGTGCGAGCGGGAACCTGAACCACACAGGTGAGAACTTGCCAGGGTAAGATACAACAAGTTCAGCGCCCTCCAACCCCCATTAAAGACAGCTTGGTCAACATCTCTCTCCAGCCCCTCACCAAAGACAAGGGGGGGCTAACCGTAAAGCTCTCTCTCCAAACTGCCCCCTCCCATACACGAATGCTCAGCTCAAAGAAACAACTCAATCCAGACCTCCCCACTAAAAACATATATTCAACATGTCCTTTTCTTCTTTCCTGTACAATATAATTTGGAGACCCCCCCATACAAAAAAATAGTCTGGTTTTCCAGTGGAAGCGACAGATGTGGCCGACTGTAATGAGATGCGTGCAGGTTGTTCCACAACCTCTGGAGGACTTTTGACCACTCACCATTCCTGGAAATATGGTGCTCATGACTCTGCACTTGATGAGATTCATCTAAGATGGGGGAAAGCGTAGTCTCTGAGTATGGAGCCTTAGACGATCCTGGGCCTCCCAGACCTGAAACAGGAGACAAATCCAGTGAGACCTCTGTACGTGCTGCAGATCACCATCCTTGCATAGCACAACCAAGAAAGCGCACCTCTGTACAGCAGCACGTATCCCGGACCACTGAGCTGACTATCAGACTGGAAGCTTATCCGGACATGCGCTGTCTGGAATGTCACAATGTCTGGGGGGTCTTGTCCTCCTCTTATCCGTAAAAGAAGATCTCCACTGTCTCCATCCATCAGCTCTAAGAGGTCATTAGGGTCTGGAACATGAAAGGACTGAAAGCGGATCTGTATAGCTGTACTGCCGAGAAGGAGGAGATCCCAAAGACACAACCGCTCCGCACCGTACTCATCTGGGAAATCTGGAGAGTACAGGACCCCTGCCTCCGAGGAGAAGTTTCCATGACAAGTCCCCACCCAAACTAGAGAGAAGACAAGATGTAAGGACACCACACCGTTCAGCGCTACTGCCCCCCAATCCACTCACTTAGTGCTGCTGCCCCATCGTCCACCCACACAGCACCGCTGCCCCCGAGTCCGCTCACAGTGCCGCTGCCCCCAGAGTTTGCATACTTAGCGAGGCTGCCACTATAGTCCGCCCGCTCAGTGCCAATGCCCCAGAGTGCGCCCATTCAGCACCCCAGCCCCCAGAGTCCGTCTGCTCAGTGCCACTGCTTCCAGAGCGTGCCCCTCAGTGCCGCTGCCCCGCAGAGTCTGCCCTCTCAGCCCAATTGCCCCCAGAGTCAGCTCCCTCAGTACCACTGCCCCCCAGAGTGCACCCGCTCAGCACCGCTGCCCCCACAGTGCCACTGCCCTCAGAGTTCACCCCACAGTGCAGCTGTCCCAAAAGTCTGGATCCCAAAATGCCGCTGCCCTATGAGTCCTCCCGGTCAGCGCTGCTGCCTTCAGAGTCTGCCTGCTCCTCACTGCTGCCCCCAGAGTTCGCCCGCTCAGCGTTGCTGTCCCCAAAGTCCACCCCCTCAGTGCTGCTGCCGCCCCAGAGTTCACCCATTCAGCGCTACTGTCCCTCGCTCAGGGATACTGCCCCCCAGAGTCCACCCGCTCAGGGCCGCTGTCCCCCAGAGTCCGCCCGCTCCCCAACGCTGGCCCCCAGAGTCTTCTTGCTCAGCACTGCAGCTTCCCACATACTACACACTTACCGCTGTACACACTGAGCTTCCCATCACCACCACATAGTTCACTAGTTCTTCCAAAACAGATCTGGTCACACTGAGAGCTACTGACTATATCCAGGGCAGCCACTTCAGATGAACTGCCACAAAGGCATGCATAGCCAGCCTCCACCCCCGCGTACTGCCAAAAAAAGGAGGTACACAGGGCATTATGGGAAAGATGATGAGAAGCATTAAGCACATTTGTACGGAAGATGTGAGGGGACACTGTAAAGAGGATATAGGGGATGATGTATGGAGGACGTGAGGGGATGTTGTACTGGGGATGTGAAGGGACTTTGTACGGAGGATGTGAAGGGACGTTGTACAGACAATGTGAAGAGACGTCATACGGGTGATGTGATGGGACTTCGTATAGAGAATGTGAGGGGACGTCGTACTGACAATGTGAGGGGACACTACAGATGATATAGGGGACGTCGTACGGATTATGTGGTGTGGACGATGTAAGGGGACGTCATACGGGCGTTGTGAGGGGCCGTCGTACGGGCGATGTGAGGGGACGTCATATGGGCGATGTGATGGGACTTCGTATAGAAAATGTGAGGGGACGTCGTACTGACGATGTGAGGGGACACTACAGATGATATAGGGGACGTTGTATGGATTATGTGGTGTGGACAATGTGAGGAGACGTCATACGGGCGTTGTGAGGGGCCGTCGTACGCGCGATGTGAGGGGGCGTCGTACGGGCGATGTGAGGGGCCGTCGTACGGGCGATGTGAGGGGCCGTCGTACGGGCGATGTGAGGGGCCGTCGTACGGGCGATGTGAGGGGCCTTCGTACGGGCGATGTGAGGGGCCTTCGTACAGGCGATGTGAGGGGCCTTCGTACAGGCGATGTGAGGGGCCTTCGTACAGGCGATGTGAGGGGCCTTCGTACAGGCGATGTGAGGGGCCTTCGTACGGGCAATGTGAGGGGACGTCATATAGAGAATGTGAGGGGACACTGTACAGAAGATACAGGAGACATTGTACGGATTATGTGAGGTGGACGTCGTGTGGTGGACGTCGTGTGAATGATGGGGACACTAAAGAGGATGAGAGGGGACGTCGTATGGACGATGTGAGGGGCCGTCGTACGGGCGATGTGAGGGGCCGTCGTACGGGCGATGTGAGGGGACGTCGTAGGGGCGATGTGAGGGGACGTCGTACGGGCGATGTGAGGGGACGTCGTACGGGCGATGTGAGGGGACGTCGTACGGGCGATGTGAGGGGACGTCGTACGGGCGATGTGAGGGGACGTCGTACGGGCGATGTGAGGGGACGTCGTAGGGGCGATGTGAGGGGACGTCGTAGGGGCGATGTGAGGGGACGTCGTAGGGGCGATGTGAGGGGACGTCGTACGGGCGATGTGAGGGGACGTCGTACGGGCGATGTGAGGGGACGTCGTAGGGGCGATGTGAGGGGACGTCGTAGGGGCGATGTGAGGGGACGTCGTACGGGCGATGTGAGGGGACGTCGTACGGGCGATGTGAGGGGACGTCGTAGGGGCGATGTGAGGGGACGTCGTAGGGGCGATGTGAGGGGACGTCGTAGGGGCGATGTGAGGGGACGTCGTAGGGGCGATGTGAGGGGACGTCGTAGGGGCGATGTGAGGGGACGTCGTAGGGGCGATGTGAGGGGACGTCGTAGGGGCGATGTGAGGGGACGTCGTACGGGCGATGTGAGGGGACGTCGTAGGGGCGATGTGAGGGGACGTCGTAGGGGCGATGTGAGGGGACGTCGTAGGGGCGATATGAGGGGACGTCGTAGGGGCGATATGAGGGGACGTCGTACGGGCGATGTGAGGGGACGTCGTAGGGGCGATATGAGGGGACGTCGTAGGGGCGATGTGAGGGGACGTCGTAGGGGCGATGTGAGGGGACGTCGTACGGGCGATGTGAGGGGACGTCGTACGGGCGATGTGAGGGGACGTCGTACGGGCGATGTGAGGGGACGTCGTAGGGGCGATGTGAGGGGACGTCGTAGGGGCGATGTGAGGGGACGTCGTACAGGCGATGTGAGGGGACGTCATATAGAGAATGTGAGGGGACACTGTACAGAAGATACAGGGGACATTGTACAGATTATGTGAGGTGGACGTCGTGTGGATGATGTGAGGGGACACTACAGAGGATGTGATGGGGCGTTGTATGGACGATGTGAGGGGATGTATGGAAGATATGAGGGGACATATAACGGACAATGCGCATGGAGGATGTTAAGGGACATCATATTGAGGATATGAAGGGATGTCGTATGGAGAATGTGAAAGGACATTGTATGGAGAAAGTGAGGGTAGGACACTGCAAAGAGGATTTAGGGGACGTCATATGGAGTTTGGGAGGGAACGTTGTATGGACGATGTGAGGGGACGTCGTGAGGATGATGTAGGAGACGTAGGATGTCAGGAGACATCGTAAAAACGATGTAGGGACGTACGTAGTATGTGAAGGGACGTCGTATGGAAAATGTGAGAGGACACTCACTACAGAGGATGTGAGGGGACATCATAAGGAAAATGGGAGGGGGTGTCGTACCGATGATGTGAGGGCACTGAGAGGACATCATGAGGACGATGTTAGGGGATTTTGTATGGAGGCTGTAAGTGGACATCGAATAGACGATATTAGGGGACATCATACGGATGATGTGGGGACGTTGTATCGAGGATGTGAAGGAACATCATACGGAGGATGGGAAGGGAAATTGTACGAATGATGTTAGGGGACATCGTACGGAGGATGTGAGGATACACTGTATAGGGGAGGTAGGGGATATTCTACGGAGGATGTAAGGGGACGTCGTACGGACAATGTGTTGGGACCTTGAATGGAGGATGTGAGGGGATGTCGTACGGAGGACGTAAGGGGACGTTGTACGGAGGACGTGAGGGGACGACGTACAGAGAATGTGAGGTGATGTCGTACGAACGATGCGAGGGGACCTCGTACAGAGGACGTGAGGGGACGACGTACAGAGAATGTGAGGGGATGTCGTACGAACGATGCGAGGGGACGTCGTACAGAAAATGTGAGGGGATGTCGTACGAACGATGCGAGGGGCTGTCGTACAGAGGATGAGGGGACGTGATGTCAGTATGTGATTATTTTTCTTTGCCTCATGTCCTTTTCTCCGACAGAATTGGATGCAGGTCTGTATTGTTAGTCTTTTTGATGTTCCGCTCGCCCCGCTGAGGGCAGGAGGAGATCCCCGATCCATGAAGCAGCCAATGTATCCGGGCACTGGAGAAAGAAAACATCAATAAATCCCACATCATGCCACAATATACAGAGGAATGGCTACACATGACACAAGCATGGGAGCAGGCACTGTAGAAATACATTACTGTGGCATGATGGGATGTCACAATACTTCCAGTACACGCCGTCCTCTGTTTCAGCCACATAGCACCATGGCTGGACGTCAGAGTCAGGATTTCTGCAGAAATAGAAATAATCACACAGTGTCCTGGTGTTGGTGGAACAGTAACATGCACTGGGCACTGACAGGTATGATGCCACCGCAGTAATGTCACTGGGCACTTTACCAAACTAGTCATTGGTAGGAATGAGGTCACCAGGCACTTTACCAAACTAGTCATTGGTAGGAATGAGGTCACCAGGCACTTTACCAAACTAGTCATTGGTAGGAATGAGGTCACCAGGCACTTTACCAAACTAGTCATTGGTAGGAATGAGGTCACCAGGCACTTTACCAAACTAGTCATTGGAAGGAATGAGGTCACCAGGCACTTTACCAAACTAGTCATTGGTAGGAGTGATGTCACTGCAGTGAGGTCACCAGGCACTTTACCAAACTAGTCATTGGTAGGAATGAGGTCATCAGGCACTTTAACAAACTAGTCATTGGTAGGAGTGATGTCACTGCAGTGATGTCACCAGGCACTTTACCAAACTAGTCATTGGTTGGAGTGTTGTCACTGCAGTGATGGTGATTTCACTGGGCATTTTACCACCCTAGTCATAGGTAGGAGTAAAGTCAAATGGCACTTTATCCCCCTAGTCATTGGTAAGAGTGACGTCACGACAGTGATGTCACATGGATTTCTGTGACTATAGTCTCGGTCACTGTTGCTGTTACTGTTGTCTTTGTGCACAGAATGTCATTCCTTTGTTATTGAGGCCATGCCCATTCTTCCCATTTCTATATAGAAAAGATATGAATGAATTTGGTATTGCGATTAGTTGTGATGTTAGGGTGCCTTTCTCTAAGGTTTATTGGGTTAAGTGATGTTGATGGGATTTTCCTGTGGTTTCCTGGAGTTAGTGATATTGGTGGGATGCCCCTGTGATTTCCTGGAGTTAGTGATGTTGGTGGGATGCCCCTGTGGTTTCCTGGAGTTAGTGATGTTGGTGGGATGCCCCTGTGGTTTCCTGGAGTTAGTGATGTTGGTGGGATGCCCCTGTGGTTACCTGGAGTTAGTGATGTTGGTGGGATGCCCCTGTGGTTACCTGGAGTTAGTGATGTTGGTGGGATGCCCCTGTGGTTTCCTAGAGGTAGTGATGTTGGTTGGATGCCCCTGTGGTTACCTGGAGTTAGTGATGTTGGTAGGATGCCCCTGTGGTTTCCTGGAGTTAGTGATGTTGGTGGGATGCCCCTGTGGTTTCCTGGAGTTACTGATGTTGGTGGGATGCCCTTGTGGTTTCCTGGAGGTAGTGATGTTGGTGGGATGCCCCTGTGGTTTCCTGGAATTAGTGATGTTGGTAGGATGCCCCTGTGGTTTCCTGGAATTAGTGATGTTGGTAGGATGCCCCAATGGTTTCCTGGAGTTATTGACTTATTGTGAGTTATTATGGTTTCCTGGAGTTAGTGATGTTGGTGGGATGCCCCTGTGGTTTACTGGAATTAGTGATGTTGGTAGGATGCCCCTGTGGTTTCCTGGAATTAGTGATGTTGGTAGGATGCCCCAGTGGTTTCCTGGAGTTATTGACTTATTGTGAGTTATTATGGTTTCCTGGAGTTAGTGATGTTGGTGGGATGCCCCTGTGGTTTCCAGGAGGTAATGATGTTGGTGGGATGCCCCTGTGCTTTCCTGGAGGTAGTGATGTTGGTGGGATGCCCCTGTGGTTTCCTGGAATTAGTGATGTTGGTAGGATGCCCCTGTGGTTTCCTAGAATTAGTGATGTTGGTAGGATGCCCCTGTGGTTTCCTGGAGTTATTGAAGTTGGTGGGATGCCCCTATGGTTTCCTGGAGGTAGTGATGTTGGTGGGATGCCCCTATGGTTTCATGGAATTAGTGATGTTGGTGGATGCCCCTGTGGTTTCCTGGAGTTATTGAAGTTGGTGGGATGCCCCTATGGTTTCCTGGAGGTAGTGATGTTGGTGGGATGCCCCTATGGTTTCATGGAATTAGTGATGTTGGTGGATGCCCATGTGGTTTCCTGGAGGTAGTGATGTTGGTGGGATGCCCCTGTGCATTCCTGGAGTTAGTGATGTTGGTGGGATGCCCCTGTGGTTTAATGGAATTAGTGATGTTGGTGGGATGCCCCTGTGGTTTCCTGGAGGTAGTGATGTTGGTTGGATGCCCCTGTGGTTTAATGGAATTAGTGATGTTGGTGGGATGCCCTTGTGGTTTCCTGGAGGTAGTGATGTTGGTTGGATGCCCCTGTGGTTTCCTGGAGGTAGTGATGTTGGTGGGATGCCCCTGTGCATTCCTGGAGGTAGTGATGTTGGTGGGATGCCCCTGTGGTTTAATGGAATTAGTGATGTTGGTGGGATGCCCTTGTGGTTTCCTGGAGGTAGTGATGTTGGTTGGATGCCCCTGTGGTTTCCTGGAGGTAGTGATGTTGGTGGGATGCCCCTGTGCATTCCTGGAGTTAGTGATGTTGGTGGGATGCCCCTGTGGTTTAATGGAATTAGTGATGTTGGTGGGATGCCCCTGTGCATTCCTGGAGTTAGTGATGTTGGTGGGATGCCCCTGTGGTTTCCTGGAGTTAGTGATGTTGGTGGGATGCCCCTGTGGTTTCCTGGAATTAGTGATGTTGGTGGGATGCCCCTATGGTTTCATGGAATTAGTGATGTTGGTAGATGCCCCTGTGGTTTCCTGGAGTTAGTGATGTTGGTGGGATGCCCCTGTGGTTTCCTGGAGGTAGTGATGTTGGTGGGATGCCCCTGTGCATTCCTGGAGTTAGTGATGTTGGTGGGATGCCCCTGTGGTTTCCTGGAGTTAGTGATGTTGGTGGGATGCCCCTGTGGTTTCCTGGAGGTAGTGATGTTGGTTGGATGCCCCTGTGGTTTCCTGGAGTTATTGAAGTTGGTGGGATGCCCCTGTAGTTTCCTGGAGTTAGTGATGTTGGTGGGATGCCCCTGTGGTTTCCTGGAGGTAGTGATGTTGGTGGGATGCCCCTGTGCATTCCTGGAGTTAGTGATGTTGGTGGGATGCCCCTGTGGTTTCCTGGAGTTAGTGATGTTGGTGGGATGCCCCTGTGGTTTCCTGGAGGTAGTGATGTTGGTTGGATGCCCCTGTGGTTTCCTGGAGTTATTGAAGTTGGTGGGATGCCCCTGTAGTTTCCTGGAGTTAGTGATGTTGGTGGGATGCCCCTGTGGTTTCCTGGAGGTAATGATGTTGGTGGGATACCCCTGTGCTTTCCTGGAGGTAGTGATTATGGTGGGATGCCCCTGTGGTTTTATGGAATTAGTGATGTTGGTGGGATGCCCCTGTGGTTTCCTGGAGTTATTGAAGTTGGTGGGATGCCCCTGTGCTTTCTTGGAAGTAGTGATGTTGGTGGGATGCCCCTGTGCTTTCCTGGAAGTAGTGATGTTGGTGGGATGCCCCTGTGCTTTCCTGGAAGTAGTGATGTTGGTAGGATGCCCTTGTGGTTTCCTGGAGTTATTGAAGTTGGTGGGATGCCCCTGTGGTTTCCTGGAGGTAGTGATGTTGGTGGGATGCCCCTGTGGTTACCTGGAGTTAGTGATGTTGGTGGGATGCCCCTGTGGTAACCTGGAGTTAGTGATATTGGTGGGATGCCCCTGTGGTTTCCTGGAGTTAGTGATGTTGGTGGGATGCCCTTGTGGTTTCCTGGAGGTAGTGATGTTGGTTGGATGCCCCTGTGGTTTCCTGGAGTTATTGAAGTTGGTGGGATGCCCCTGTGGTTTAATGGAGGTAGTGATGTTGGTGGGATGCCCCTGTGGTTACCTGGAGTTAGTGATGTTGGTGGGATGCCCCTGTGGTTACCTGGAGTTAGTGATGTTGGTGGGATGCCCTTGTGGTTTCCTGGAGGTAGTGATGTTGGTTGGATGCCCCTGTGGTTTCCTGGAGTTATTGAAGTTGGTGGGATGCCCCTTTGGTTTCATGGAATTAGTGATGTTGGTGGGATGCCCCTGTGGTTACCTGGAGTTAGTGATGTTGGTGGGATGCCCCTGTGGTTTCCTGGAGGTAGTGATGTTGGTTGGATGCCCCTGTGGTTTCCTGGAGTTATTGAAGTTGGTGGGATGCCCCTGTGGTTTCATGGAGGTAGTGATGTTGGTGGGATGCCCCTGTGGTTACCTGGAGTTAGTGATGTTGGTGGGATACCCTTGTGGTTTCCTGGAGGTAGTGATGTTGGTTGGATGCCCCTGTGGTTTCCTGGAGTTATTGAAGTTGGTGGGATGCCCCTTTGGTTTCATGGAATTAGTGATGTTGGTGGGATGCCCCTGTGGTTTCATGGAGTTATTGAAGTTGGTGGGATTCCCCTGTGGTTTCATGGAGGTAGTGATGTTGGTGGGATGCCCCTGTGGTTACCTGGAGTTAGTGATGTTGGTTGGATGCCCCTGTGGTTTCCTGGAGTTATTGAAGTTGGTGGGATGCCCCTTTGGTTTCATGGAATTAGTGATGTTGGTGGGATGCCCCTGTGGTTACCTGGAGTTAGTGATGTTGGTGGGATGCGCCTGTGGTTTCCTGGAGGTAGTGATGTTGGTTGGATGCCCCTGTGGTTTCCTGGAATTAGTGATGTTGGTAGGATGCATTTGTGGTTTCCTGGAATTAGTGATGTTGGTGGGATGCCCGTGTGGTTTCCTGGAGTTATTGAAGTTGGTGGGATGCCCCTGTGGTTTCCTGGAGGTAGTGATGTTGGTGGGATGCCCCTATGGTTTCATGGAATTAGTGATGTTTGTGGATGCCCCTATGGTTTCATGGAATTAGTGATGTTGGTGGATGCCCCTGTGGTTTCCTGGAGTTAGTGATGTTGGTGGGATGCCCCTGTGCATTCCTGGAGTTAGTGATGTTGGTGGGATGCCCCTGTGGTTTCCTGGAGTTAGTGATGTTGGTGGGATGCCCTTGTGGTTTCCTGGAGGTAATGATGTTGGTTGGATGCCCCTGTGGTTTCCTGGAGTTAGTGATGTTGGTGGGATGCCCCTGTGGTTTCCTGGAGTTATTGAAGTTGGTGGGATGCCCCTGTGGTTTCCTGGAGTTACTGATGTTGGTGGGATGCCCCTGTAGTTTCCTGGAGTTAGTGATGTTGGTGGGATGCCCCTGTGGTTACCTGGAGTTAGTGATGTTGGTGGGATGCCCCTGTGGTTTCCTGGAGTTAGTGATGTTGTTGGGATGCCCCTGTGGTTTAATGGAATTAGTGATGTTGGTAGGATGCCCTTGTGGTTACCTGGAGTTAGTGATGTTGGTGGGATGCCCCTGTGGTTACCTGGAGTTAGTGATGTTGGTGGGATGCCCCTGTGGTTTCATGGAGTTAGTGATGTTGGTGGGATGCCCTTGTGGTTTCCTGGAGGTAGTGATGTTGGTGGGATGCCCCTGTGGTTTCCTGGAGTTAGTGATGTTGGTGGGATGCCGCTGTGGTTTCCTGGAGTTAGTGATGTTGGTGGGATGCCCTTGTGGTTACCTGGAGTTAGTGATGTTGGTGGGATGCCGCTGTGGTTTCCTGGAGTTAGTGATGTTGGTGGGATGCCCCTGTGGTTTCCTGGAGTTAGTGATGTTGGTGGATGCCCTTGTGGTTTCCTGGAGGTAGTGATGTTGGTGGGATGCCCCTGTGGTTTCCTGGAGTTAGTGATGTTGGTGGGATGCCCCTGTGGTTTCCAGGAGGTAATGATGTTGGTGGGATGCCCCTGTGCTTTCCTGGAGGTAGTGATGTTGGTGGGATGCCCCTGTGGTTTCATGGAATTAGTGATGTTGGTGGGATGCCCCTGTGGTTCCTGGAGTTATTGAAGTTGGTGGGATGCCCCTGTGGTTTCCTGGAAATAGTGATGTTGGTGGGATGCCCCTGTGGTTACCTGGAGTTAGTGATGTTGGTGGGATGCCCCTGTGGTTACCTGGAGTTAGTGATGTTGGTGGGATGCCCCTGTGGTTTCCTGGAGTTAGTGATGTTGGTGGGATGCCCTTGTGGTTTCCTGGAGGTAATGATGTTGGTTGGATGCCCCTGTGGTTTCCTGGAGTTAGTGATGTTGGTGGGATGCCCCTGTGGTTTCCTGGAGTTATTGAAGTTGGTGGGATGCCCCTGTGGTTTCCTGGAGTTAGTGATGTTGGTGGGATGTCCCTGTGGATTCCTGGAGTTAGTGATGTTGGTGGGATGCCCCTGTGGTTTCCTGGAAGTAGTGATGATGGTGGGATGCCCCTGTGGATTCCTGGAGTTAGTGATGTTGGTGGGATGCCTCTGTGGTTTCCTGGAGTTATTGAAGTTGGTGGGATGCCCCTGTGGTTTCCTGGAGTTAGTGATGTTGGTGGGATGTCCCTGTGGATTCCTGGAGTTAGTGATGTTGGTGGGATGCCCCTGTGGTTTCCTGGAGTTATTGAAGTTGGTGGGATGCCCCTGTGGTTTCCTGGAGTTAGTGATGTTGGTGGGATGTCCCTGTGGATTCCTGGAGTTAGTGATGTTGGTGGGATGCCCCTGTGGTTTCCTGGAAGTAGTGATGATGGTGGGATGTCCCTGTGGATTCCTGGAGTTAGTGATGTTGGTGGGATGCCTCTGTGGTTTCCTGGAGTTAGTGATGATGGTGGGATGCCCCTGTGGTTTCCTGGAGGTAATGATGTTGGTGGGATGCCCCTGTGCTTTCCTGGAGGTAGTGATTATGGTGGGATGCCCCTGTGGTTTTATGGAATTAGTGATGTTGGTGGGATGCCCTTGTGGTTTCCTGGAGTTATTGAAGTTGGTGGGATGCCCCTGTGGTTTCCTGGAGGTAGTGATGTTGGTGGGATGCCCCTGTGGTTACCTGGAGTTAGTGATGTTGGTGGGATGCCCCTGTGGTTTCCTGGAGTTAGTGATGTTGGTGGGATGCCCTTGTGGTTTCCTGGAGGTGGTGATGTTGGTTGGATGCCCCTGTGGTTTCATGGAGTTATTGAAGTTGGTGGGATGCCCCTGTGGTTTCATGGAGGTAGTGATGTTGGTGGGATGCCCCTGTGGTTACCTGGAGTTAGTGATGTTGGTGGGATGCCCCTGTGGTTACCTGGAGTTAGTGATGTTGGTGGGATGCCCTTGTGGTTTCCTGGAGGTAGTGATGTTGGTTGGATGCCCCTGTGGTTTCCTGGAGTTATTGAAGTTGGTGGGATGCCCCTTTGGTTTCATGGAATTAGTGATGTTGGTGGGATGCCCCTGTGGTTACCTGGAGTTAGTGATGTTGGTGGGATGCCCTTGTGGTTTCCTGGAGGTAGTGATGTTGGTTGGATGCCCCTGTGGTTTCCTGGAATTAGTGATGTTGGTAGGATGCCCCTGTGGTTTCCTGGAATTAGTGATGTTGGTAGGATGCCCGTGTGGTTTCCTGGAGTTATTGAAGTTGGTGGGATGCCCCTGTGGTTTCCTGGAGGTAGTGATGTTGGTGGGATGCCCCTATGGTTTCATGGAATAAGTGATGTTGGTGGATGCCCCTGTGGTTTCCTGGAGTTAGTGATGTTGGTGGGATGCCCCTGTGGTTTCCTGGAGGTAGTGATGTTGGTGGGATGCCCCTGTGCATTCCTGGAGGTAGTGATGTTGGTGGAATGCCCCTGTGGTTTCCTGGAGTTAGTGATGTTGGTGGGATGCCCCTGTGGTTTCCTGGAGGTAGTGATGTTGGTTGGATGCCCCTGTGGTTTCCTGGAGTTATTGAAGTTGGTGGGATGCCCCTGTGGTTTCCTGGAGTTAGTGATGTTGGTGGGATGCCCCTGTGGTTTCCTGGAGGTAATGATGTTGGTGGGATGCCCCTGTGGTTTCCTGGAGGTAGTGATTATGGTGGGATGCTCCTGTGGTTTTATGGAATTAGTGATGTTGGTGGGATGCCTCTGTGGTTTCCTGGAGTTATTGAAGTTGGTGGGATGCCCCTGTGCTTTCTTGGAAGTAGTGATGTTGGTAGGATGCCCTTGTGGTTTCCTGGAAGTAGTGATGTTGGTGGGATGCCCCTGTGCTTTCCTGGAAGTAGTGATGTTGGTGGGATGCCCCTGTGGTTTCCTGGAGTTATTGAAGTTGGTGGGATGCCCCTGTGGTTTCATGGAGGTAGTGATGTTGGTGGGATGCCCCTGTGGTTACCTGGAGTTAGTGATGTTGGTGGGATGCCCCTGTGGTTACCTGGAGTTAGTGATGTTGGTGGGATGCCCTTGTGGTTTCCTGGAGGTAGTGATGTTGGTTGGATGCCCCTGTGGTTTCCTGGAGTTATTGAAGTTGGTGGGATGCCCCTTTGGTTTCATGGAATTAGTGATGTTGGTGGGATGCCCCTGTGGTTATCTGGAGTTAGTGATGTTGGTGGGATGCCCTTGTGGTTTCCTGGAGGTAGTGATGTTGGTTGGATGCCCCTGTGGTTTCCTGGAATTAGTGATGTTGGTAGGATGCCCCTGTGGTTTCCTGGAATTAGTGATGTTGGTAGGATGCCCGTGTGGTTTCCTGGAGTTATTGAAGTTGGTGGGATGCCCCTCTGGTTTCCTGGAGGTAGTGATGTTGGTG
This sequence comes from Anomaloglossus baeobatrachus, assembly GCF_048569485.1. Taxonomy (NCBI): domain Eukaryota; kingdom Metazoa; phylum Chordata; class Amphibia; order Anura; family Aromobatidae; genus Anomaloglossus; species Anomaloglossus baeobatrachus. The sequence continues at coordinate 309,046,424 of NC_134359.1, read as the reverse complement.
GGATGCCCCTATGGTTTCATGGAATAAGTGATGTTGGTGGATGCCCCTGTGGTTTCCTGGAGTTAGTGATGTTGGTGGGATGCCCCTGTGGTTTCCTGGAGGTAGTGATGTTGGTGGGATGCCCCTGTGCATTCCTGGAGGTAGTGATGTTGGTGGAATGCCCCTGTGGTTTCCTGGAGTTAGTGATGTTGGTGGGATGCCCCTGTGGTTTCCTGGAGGTAGTGATGTTGGTTGGATGCCCCTGTGGTTTCCTGGAGTTATTGAAGTTGGTGGGATGCCCCTGTGGTTTCCTGGAGTTAGTGATGTTGGTGGGATGCCCCTGTGGTTTCCTGGAGGTAATGATGTTGGTGGGATGCCCCTGTGGTTTCCTGGAGGTAGTGATTATGGTGGGATGCCCCTGTGGTTTTATGGAATTAGTGATGTTGGTGGGATGCCTCTGTGGTTTCCTGGAGTTATTGAAGTTGGTGGGATGCCCCTGTGCTTTCTTGGAAGTAGTGATGTTGGTGGGATGCCCCTGTGCTTTCCTGGAAGTAGTGATGTTGGTGGGATGCCCCTGTGCTTTCCTGGAAGTAGTGATGTTGGTGGGATGCCCCTGTGGTTTCCTGGAGTTAGTGATGTTGGTGGGATGCCCTTGTGGTTTCCTGGAAGTAGTGATGTTGGTTGGATGCCCCTGTGGTTTCCTGGAGTTATATAAGTTGGTGGGATGCCCCTGTGGTTTCATGGAGGTAGTGATGTTGGTGGGATGCCCCTGTGGTTACCTGGAGTTAGTGATGTTGGTGGCATGCCCCTGTGGTTACCTGGAGTTAGTGATGTTGGTGGGATGCCCCTGTGGTTTCCTGGAGGTAATGATCTTGGTGGGATGCCCCTGTGGTTACCTGGAGTTAGTGATGTTGGTGGGATGCCCTTGTGGTTTCCTAGAGGTAGTGATGTTGGTTGGATGCCCCTGTGGTTTCCTGGAGTTATTGAAGTTGGTGGGATGCCCCTTTGGTTTCATGGAATTAGTGATGTTGGTGGGATGCCCCTGTGGTTACCTGGAGTTAGTGATGTTGGTGGGATGCCCCTGTGGTTTCCTGGAGGTAGTGATGTTGGTTGGATGCCCCTGTGGTTTCCTGGAATTAGTGATGTTGGTAGGATGCCCCTGCGGTTTCCTGGAATTAGTGATGTTGGTGGGATGCCCCTGTGGTTTCCTGAAGTTATTGAAGTTGGTGGGATGCCCCTGTGGTTTCCTGGAGGTAGTGATGTTGGTGGGATGCCCCTATGGTTTCATGGAATTAATGATGTTTGTGGATGCCCCTATGGTTTCATGGAATTAGTGATGTTGGTGGATGCCCCTGTGGTTTCCTGGAGTTAGTGATGTTGGTGGGATGCCCCTGTGGTTTCCTGGAGGTAGTGAAGTTGGTGGGATGCCCCTGTGCATTCCTGGAGTTAGTGATGTTGGTGGGATGCCCCTGTGGTTTTCTGGAGTTAGTGATGTTGGTGGGATGCCCCTGTGGTTTAATGGAATTAGTGATGTTGGTAGGATGCCCTTGTGGTTTCCTGGAGTTATTGAAGTTGGTGAGATGCCCCTGTGGTTTCCTGGAGTTAGTGATGTTGTTGGGATGCCCCTGTGGTTTAATGGAATTAGTGATGTTGGTAGGATGCCCTTGTGGTTACCTGGAGTTAGTGATGTTGGTGGGATGCCCCTGTGGTTACCTGGAGTTAGTGATGTTGGTGGGATGCCCCTGTGGTTTCATGGAGTTAGTGATGTTGGTGGGATGCCCTTGTGGTTTCCTGGAGGTAGTGATGTTGGTGGGATGCCCCTGTGGTTTCCTGGAGTTAGTGATGTTGGTGGGATGCCGCTGTGGTTTCCTGGAGTTAGTGATGTTGGTGGGATGCCCTTGTGGTTACCTGGAGTTAGTGATGTTGGTGGGATGCCGCTGTGGTTTCCTGGAGTTAGTGATGTTGGTGGGATGCCCCTGTGGTTTCCTGGAGTTAGTGATGTTGGTGGATGCCCTTGTGGTTTCCTGGAGGTAGTGATGTTGGTGGGATGCCCCTGTGGTTTCCTGGAGTTAGTGATGTTGGTGGGATGCCCCTGTGGTTTCCAGGAGGTAATGATGTTGGTGGGATGCCCCTGTGCTTTCTTGGAGGTAGTGATGTTGGTGGGATGCCCCTGTGGTTTCATGGAATTAGTGATGTTGGTGGGATGCCCCTGTGGTTTCCTGGAGTTAGTGATGTTGGTGGGATGCCCCTGTGGTTACCTGGAGTTAGTGATGTTGGTGGGATGCCCCTGTGGTTTCCAGGAGGTAATGATGTTGGTGGGATGCCCCTGTGCTTTCCTGGAGGTAGTGATGTTGGTGGGATGCCCCTGTGGTTTCATGGAATTAGTGATGTTGGTGGGATGCCCCTGTGGTTTCCTGGAGTTATTGATGTTGGTGGGATGCCCCTGTGCTTTCCTGGAAGTAGTGATGTTGGGTGTCTATCTCTGTGGTTTCCTGGGAAATGTGATAGTGGAGGGCTACCCCATAGAGGCTGCGATGTTGCGTGGCTATCGCTATGGTTTCATTAGGTTAGTGATGTTTGTGGCCTGTCCCCCTGGATTCTTGGGATCAGTGAAGGGGGTTGCGCCTATTATACCTGCAGTAGTTGTGGTCTCCTAGCCCCATCTCCCCGGATGAATCGGATTGTGAGTTGTAGCGGTGGTGGATGGTCTGGTTCCAGTAAAGGCAAGGAATGCTCTCAGCTCCAGCGCGATTCATCGACCCCCGGTAATCTTTTCCATTTACCGTGAAACACTCTGACAGCTCTGAGAAAAAAAATAAGTGAGAAGAAAGAAGCCAAACACCAGTGAGAAAGGTCTCAAGACACAGGTACGGTGCACATAAGTAAGAGCGGTCTCCCTGCGCAGCTCTGCACCATAACAGCGGTCACACTATAGAGCTCTGTACTGTAGAGCGGTCACACTATAGAGCTCTGTACTGTAGAGAGGTCACACTATAGAGCTGTGTACTGTAGAGAGGTCACACTATAGAGCTCTGTACTGTAGAGCGGTCACACTATAGAGCTCTGTACTGTAGAGAGGTCACACTATAGAGCCCTGTACTGTAGAGAGGTCACACTATAGAGCTGTGTACTGTAGAGAGGTCACACTATAGAGCCCTGTACTGTAGAGAGGTCACACTATAGAGCTCTGTACTGTAGAGAGGTCACACTATAGAGCTCTGTACTGTAGAGCGGTCACACTATAGAGCTCTGTACTGTAGAGAGGTCACACTATAGAGCTCTGTACTGTAGAGAGGTCACACTATAGAGCCTGTACTGTAGAGAGGTCACACTATAGAGCTCTGTACTGTAGAGAGGTCACACTATAGAGCTGTGTACTGTAGAGAGGTCACACTATAGAGCCCTGTACTGTAGAGAGGTCACACTATAGAGCTCTGTACTGTAGAGAGGTCACACTATAGAGCTCTGTACTGTAGAGCGGTCACACTATAGAGCCCTGTACTGTAGAGCGGTCACACTATAGAGCCCTGTACTGTAGAGAGGTCACACTATAGAGCCCTGTACTGTAGAGAGGTCACACTATAGAGCTCTGTACTGTAGAGCGGTCACACTATAGAGCTCTGTACTGTAGAGAGGTCACACTATAGAGCCCTGTACTGTAGAGAGGTCACACTATAGAGCTCTGTACTGTAGAGAGGTCACACTATAGAGCTCTGTACTGTAGAGAGGTCACACTATAGAGCCCTGTACTGTAGAGAGGTCACACTATAGAGCTCTGTACTGTAGAGAGGTCACACTATAGAGCTCTGTACTGTAGAGAGGTCACACTATAGAGGTCTGTACTGTAGAGAGGTCACACTATAGAGCCCTGTACTGTAGAGAGGTCACGCTATAGAGCTCTGTACTGTAGAGAGGTCACACTATAGAGCTCTGTACTGTAGAGCGGTCACACTATAGAGCTCTGTACTGTAGAGAGTTCACACTATAGAGCTCTGTACTGTCGAGCGGTCACACTATAGAGCTCTGTACTGTAGAGAGGTCACACTATAGAGATCTGTACTGTAGAGAGGTCACACTATAGAGCTCTGTACTGTAGAGCGGTCACACTATAGAGCCCTGTACTGTAGAGAGGTCACACTATAGAGCCCTGTACTGTAGAGAGGTCACACTATAGAGCTCTGTACTGTAGAGAGGTCACACTATAGAGCTCTGTACTGTAGAGAGGTCACACTATAGAGCCCTGTACTGTAGAGAGGTCACACTATAGAGCCCTGTACTGTAGAGCGGTCACACTATAGAGCCCTGTACTGTAGAGAGGTCACACTATAGAGCTCTGTACTGTAGAGAGGTCACACTATAGAGCCCTGTACTGTAGAGCGGTCACACTATGGAGCTCTGTACTGTAGAGCGGTCACACTATAGAGCTCTGTACTGTAGAGAGGTCACACTATAGAGCCCTGTACTGTAGAGAGGTCACACTATAGAGCTCTGTACTATAGAGCGGTCACACTATAGAGCTCTGTACTGTAGAGAGGTCACACTATAGAGCTCTGTACTGTAGAGAGGTCACACTATAGAGCCCTGTACTGTAGAGCGGTCACACTATAGAGCCCTGTACTGTAGAGAGGTCACACTATAGAGCTCTGTACTGTAGAGAGGTCACACTATAGTGCTCTGTACTGTAGAGAGGTCACACTATAGAGCTCTGTACTGTAGAGAGGTCACACTATAGAGCTCTGTACTATAGAGCGGTCACACTATAGAGCTCTGTACTGTAGAGAGGTCACACTATAGAGCTCTGTACTATAGAGCGGTCACACTATAGAGCTCTGTACTGTAGAGAGGTCACACTATAGAGCTCTGTACTGTAGAGCGGTCACACTATAGAGCTCTGTACTGTAGAGAGGTCACACTATAGAGCTCTGTACTGTAGAGAGGTCACACTATAGAGCTCTGTACTATAGAGCGGTCACACTATAGAGCTCTGTACTGTAGAGAGGTCACACTATAGAGCTCTGTACTATAGAGCGGTCACACTATAGAGCTCTGTACTGTAGAGAGGTCACACTATAGAGCTCTGTACTATAGAGCGGTCACACTATAGAGCTCTGTACTGTAGAGAGGTCACACTATAGAGCTCTGTACTATAGAGCGGTCACACTATAGAGCTCTGTACTGTAGAGAGGTCACACTATAGAGCTCTGTACTGTAGAGCGGTCACACTATAGAGCCCTGTACTGTAGAGAGGTCACACTATAGAGCCCTGTACTGTAGAGAGGTCACACTATAGAGCCCTGTACTGTAGAGAGGTCACACTATAGAGCTCTGTACTGTAGAGAGGTCACACTATAGAGCTCTGTACTGTAGAGAGGTCACACTATAGAGCTCTGTACTGTAGAGAGGTCACACTATAGAGCTCTGTACTGTAGAGAGGTCACACTATAGAGCCCTGTACTGTAGAGCGGTCACACTATAGAGCCCTGTACTGTAGAGAGGTCACACTATAGAGCTCTGTACTGTAGAGAGGTCACACTATAGAGCCCTGTACTGTAGAGCGGTCACACTATAGAGCCCTGTACTGTAGAGAGGTCACACTATAGAGCTCTGTACTGTAGAGAGGTCACACTATAGAGCTCTGTACTGTAGAGAGGTCACACTATAGAGCCCTGTACTGTAGAGAGGTCACACTATAGAGCTCTGTACTGTAGAGAGGTCACACTATAGAGCCCTGTACTGTAGAGAGGTCACACTATAGTGCTCTGTACTGTAGAGAGGTCACACTATAGAGCTCTGTACTGTAGAGAGGTCACACTATAGAGATCTGTACTGTAGAGAGGTCACACTATAGAGCCCTGTACTGTAGAGAGGTCACACTATAGAGCCCTGTACTGTAGAGCGGTCACACTATAGAGCTCTGTACTGTAGAGAGGTCACACTATAGAGCTCTGTACTGTAGAGAGGTCACACTATAGAGCTCTGTACTGTAGAGAGGTCACACTATAGAGCCCTGTACTGTAGAGAGGTCACACTATAGAGCTCTGTACTCTAGAGAGGTCACACTATAGTGCTCTGTACTGTAGAGAGGTCACACTATAGAGCTCTGTACTGTAGAGAGGTCACACTATAGAGCCCTGTACTGTAGAGAGGTCACACTATAGAGCTCTGTACTGTAGAGAGGTCACACTATAGAGCCCTGTACTGTAGAGAGGTCACACTATAGAGCTCTGTACTGTAGAGCGGTCACACTATAGAGCTCTGTACTGTAGAGAGGTCACACTATAGAGCTCTGTACTGTAGAGAGGTCACACTATAGAGCTCTGTACTGTAGAGCGGTCACACTATAGAGCCCTGTACTGTAGAGCGGTCACACTATAGAGCTCTGTACTGTAGAGAGGTCACACTATAGAGCTCTGTACTGTAGAGAGGTCACACTATAGAGCTCTGTACTATAGAGCGGTCACACTATAGAGCTCTGTACTGTAGAGCGGTCACACTATAGAGCTCTGTACTGTAGAGCGGTCACACTATAGAGCTCTGTACTGTAGAGAGGTCACACTATAGAGCCCTGTACTGTAGAGCGGTCACACTATAGAGCTCTGTACTGTAGAGAGGTCACACTATAGAGCTCTGTACTGTAGAGAGGTCACACTATAGAGCTCTGTACTGTAGAGAGGTCACACTATATAGCTCTGTACTATAGAGCGGTCACACTATAGAGCTCTGTACTGTAGAGCGGTCACACTATAGAGCTCTGTACTGTAGAGCGGTCACACTATAGAGCTCTGTACTGTAGAGAGGTCACACTATAGAGCCCTGTACTGTAGAGCGGTCACACTATAGAGCTCTGTACTGTAGAGAGGTCACACTATAGAGCTCTGTACTGTAGAGCGGTCACACTATAGAGCTCTGTACTGTAGAGAGGTCACAATATAGAGCTCTGTACTGTAGAGTGGTCACACTATAGAGCTCTGTACTGTAGAGAGGTCACACTATAGAGCTCTGTACTGTAGAGAGGTCACACTATAGAGCTCTGTACTGTAGAGCGGTCACACTATAGAGCTCTGTACTGTAGAGAGGTCACACTATAGAGGTCTGTACTGTAGAGCGGTCACACTATAGAGCTGTGTACTGTAGAGTGGTCACACTATAGAGCTCTGTACTGTAGAGCGGTCACACTATAGAGCTCTGTACTGTAGAGCGGTCACACTATAGAGCTCTGTACTGTAGAGAGGTCACACTATAGAGCTCTGTACTGTAGAGAGGTCACACTATAGAGCCCTGTACTGTAGAGCGGTCACACTATAGAGCTCTGTACTGTAGAGAGGTCACACTATAGAGCTCTGTACTGTAGAGCGGTCACACTATAGAGCTCTGTACTGTAGAGCGGTCACACTATAGAGCTCTGTACTGTAGAGAGGTCACACTATAGAGCTCTGTACTGTAGAGCGGTCACACTATAGAGCTTTGTACTGTAGAGAGGTCACACTATAGAGCCCTGTACTGTAGAGCGGTCACACTATAGAGCTCTGTACTGTAGAGCGGTCACACTATAGAGCTCTGTACTGTAGAGAGGTCACACTATAGAGCTCTGTACTGTAGAGAGGTCACACTATAGAGCTCTGTACTGTAGAGAGGTCACACTATAGAGCTCTGTACTGTAGAGAGGTCACACTATAGAGCTCTGTACTGTAGAGAGGTCACACTATAGAGCCCTGTACTGTAGAGAGGTCACACTATAGAGCTCTGTACTGTAGAGCGGTCACACTATAGAGCCCTGTACTGTAGAGAGGTCACACTATAGAGCTCTGTACTGTAGAGAGGTCACACTATAGAGCTCTGTACTGTAGAGAGGTCACACTATAGAGCCCTGTACTGTAGAGAGGTCACACTATAGAGCTCTGTACAGTAGAGAGGTCACACTATAGAGCTCTGCACTGTAGAGAGGTCACACTATAGAGCACTGTACTGTAGAGAGGTCACACTATAGAGCTCTGTACTGTAGAGAGGTCACACTATAGAGCTCTGTACTGTAGAGCGGTCACACTATAGAGCTCTGTACTGTAGAGCGGTCACACTATAAAGCCCTGTACTGTAGAGAGGTCACACTATAGAGCTCTGTACTGTAGAGAGGTCACACTATAGAGCCCTGTACTGTAGAGAGGTCACACTATAGAGATCTGTACTGTAGAGCAGTCACACTATAGAGCTCTGTACTGTAGAGAGGTCACACTATAGAGCCCTGTACTGTAGAGAGGTCACACTATAGAGCTCTGTACTGTAGAGAGGTCACACTATAGAGCTCTGTACTGTAGAGAGGTCACACTATAGAGCTCTGTACTGTAGAGAGGTCACACTATAGAGCTCTGTACTGTAGAGAGGTCACACTATAGAGCTCTGTACTGTAGAGCGGTCACACTATAGTGCTCTGTACTGTAGAGAGGTCACACTATAGAGCTCTGCACTGTAGAGCGGTCACACTATAGAGCTCTGTACTGTAGAGAGGTCACACTACAGAGCTCTGTACTGTAGAGCGGTCACACTATAGAGCTCTGTACTGTAGAGAGGTCACACTATAGAGCTCTGTACTGTAGAGCGGTCACACTATAGAGCTCTGTACTGTAGAGAGGTCACACTACAGAGCTCTGTACTGTAGAGCGGTCACACTATAGAGCTCTGTACTGTAGAGAGGTCACACTATAGAGCTCTGTACTGTAGAGAGGTCACACTATAGAGCTCTGTACTGTAGAGAGGTCACACTATAGAGCTCTGTACTGTAGAGAGGTCACACTATAGAGCTCTGTACTGTAGAGAGGTCACACTATAGAGCTCTGTACTGTAGAGAGGTCACACTATAGAGCTCTGCACTGTAGAGCGGTCACACTATAGAGCTCTGTACTGTAGAGAGGTCACACTACAGAGCTCTGTACTGTAGAGCGGTCACACTATAGAGCTCTGCACTGTAGAGCGGTCACACTATAGAGCTCTGTACTGTAGAGAGGTCACACTACAGAGCTCTGTACTGTAGAGCGGTCACACTATAGAGCTGTGTACTGTAGAGTGGTCACACTATAGAGCCCTGTACTGTAGAGAGGTCACACTATAGAGCCCTGTACTGTAGAGAGGTCACACTATAGAGCTGTGTACTGTAGAGTGGTCACACTATAGAGCCCTGTACTGTAAGAGCGGTCACACTATAGAGGTCTGTACTGTAGAGAGGTCACACTATAGAGCTCTGTGCTGTAGAGAGGTCACACTATAGAGCTCTGTACTGTAGAGAGGTCACACTATAGAGCTCTGTACTGTAGAGAGGTCACACTATAGAGCCCTGTACTGTAGAGAGGTCACACTATAGAGCCCTGTACTGTAGAGAGGTCACACTATAGAGCTCTGTACTGTAGAGAGGTCACACTATAGAGCCCTGTACTGTAGAGAGGTCACACTATAGAGGTCTGTACTGTAGAGAGGTCACACTATAGAGCTCTGTACTGTAGAGAGGTCACACTATAGAGCTCTGTACTGTAGAGAGGTCACACTATAGAGCCCTGTACTGTAGAGAGGTCACACTATAGAGCCCTGTACTGTAGAGTGGTCACACTATAGAGCTCTGTACTGTAGAGCGGTCACACTATAGAGCCCTGTACTGTAGAGTGGTCACACTATAGAGCTCTGTACTGTAGAGCGGTCACACTATAGAGCCCTGTACTGTAGAGAGGTCACACTATAGAGGTCTGTACTGTAGAGAGGTGACACTATAGAGCTCTGTACTGTAGAGTGGTCACACTATAGAGCTCTGTACTGTAGAGCGGTCACACTATAGAGCCCTGTACTGTAGAGTGGTCACACTATAGAGCTCTGTACTGTAGAGCGGTCACACTATAGAGCCCTGTACTGTAGAGAGGTCACACTATAGAGGTCTGTACTGTAGAGAGGTCACACTATAGAGCTCTGTACTGTAGAGAGGTCACACTATAGAGCTCTGTACTGTAGAGAGGTCACACTATAGAGCTGTGTACTGTAGAGTGGTCACACTGTAGAGCGGTCACACTATAGAGCCCTGTACTGTAAGAGCGGTCACACTATGGAGCTCTGTACTGTAGAGAGGTCACACTATAGAGCTCTGTACTGTAGAGAGGTCACACTATAGAGCCCTGTACTGTAGAGAGGTCACACTATAGAGCTCTGTACTGTAGAGAGGTCACACTATAGAGCTCTGTACTGTAGAGAGGTCACACTATAGAGCACTGTACTGTAGAGAGGTCACACTATAGAGCTCTGTACTGTAGAGCGGTCACACTATAGAGCTCTGTACTGTAGAGCGGTCACACTATAGAGCTCTGTACTGTAGAGAGGTCACACTATAGAGCTCTGTACTGTAGAGCGGTCACACTATAGAGCCCTGTACTGTAGAGAGGTCACACTATAGAGCTCTGTACTGTAGAGAGGTCACACTATGGAGCTCTGTACTGTAGAGCGGTCACACTATAGAGCTCTGTACTGTAGAGAGGTCACACTATGGAGCTCTGTACTGTAGAGCGGTCACACTATAGAGCCCTGTACTGTAGAGAGGTCACACTATAGAGCTCTGTACTGTAGAGCGGTCACACTATAGAGCTCTGTACTGTAGAGAGGTCACACTATAGAGCTCTGTACTGTAGAGCGGTCACACTATAGAGCTCTGTACTGTAGAGCGGTCACACTATAGAGCTCTGTACTGTAGAGCGGTCACACTATAGAGCTCTGTACTGTAGAGCGGTCACACTATAGAGCTCTGTACTGTAGAGAGGTCACACTGTAGAGCTCTGTACTGTAGAGAGGTCACACTATAGAGCTCTGTACTGTAGAGCGGTCACACTATAGAGCTCTGTACTGTAGAGAGGTCACACTATAGAGCTCTGTACTGTAGAGAGGTCACACTATAGAGCTCTGTACTGTAGAGAGGTCACACTATAGAGCTCTGTACTGTAGAGCGGTCACACTATAGAGCTCTGTACTGTAGAGCGGTCACACTATAGAGCTCTGTACTGTAGAGAGGTCACACTATAGAGCTCTGTACTGTAGAGCGGTCACACTATAGAGCTCTGTACTGTAGAGCGGTCACACTATAGAGCTCTGTACTGTAGAGAGGTCACACTGTAGAGCTCTGTACTGTAGAGCGGTCACACTATAGAGCTCTGTACTGTAGAGAGGTCACACTATAGAGGTCTGTACTGTAGAGTGGTCACACTATAGAGCTCTGTACTGTAGAGAGGTCACACTATAGAGCTCTGTACTGTAGAGCGGTCACACTATAGAGCTCTGTACTGTAGAGCGGTCACACTATAGAGCTCTGTACTGTAGAGAGGTCACACTATAGAGCTCTGTACTGTAGAGAGGTCACACTATAGAGCTCTGTACTGTAGAGAGGTCACACTATAGAGCTCTGTACTGTAGAGAGGTCACACTATAGAGGCTCTGTACTGTAGAGAGGTCACACTATAGAGCTCTGTACTGTAGAGAGGTCACACTATAGAGCTCTGTACTGTAGAGCGGTCACACTATAGAGCTCTGTACTGTAGAGAGGTCACACTATAGAGCTCTGTACTGTAGAGAGGTCACACTATAGAGCTCTGTACTGTAGAGCGGTCACACTATAGAGCTCTGTACTGTAGAGAGGTCACACTATAGAGCTCTGTACTGTAGAGAGGTCACACTATAGAGCTCTGTACTGTAGAGAGGTCACACTATAGAGCTCTGTACTGTAGAGCGGTCACACTATAGAGCTCTGTACTGTAGAGCGGTCACACTATAGAGCTCTGTACTGTAGAGAGGTCACACTATAGAGCTCTGTACTGTAGAGAGGTCACACTATAGAGCTCTGTACTGTAGAGAGGTCACACTATAGAGCTCTGTACTGTAGAGAGGTCACACTATAGAGCTCTGTACTGTAGAGCGGTCACACTATAGAGCTCTGTACTGTAGAGAGGTCACACTATAGAGCTCTGTACTGTAGAGCGGTCACACTATAGAGCTCTGTACTGTAGAGCGGTCACACTATAGAGCTCTGTACTGTAGAGAGGTCACACTATAGAGCTCTGTACTGTAGAGAGGTCACACTATAGAGCTCTGTACTGTAGAGCGGTCACACTATAGAGCTCTGTACTGTAGAGAGGTCACACTATAGAGCTCTGTACTGTAGAGAGGTCACACTATAGAGCTCTGTACTGTAGAGAGGTCACACTATAGAGCTCTGTACTGTAGAGAGGTCACACTATAGAGCTCTGTACTGTAGAGAGGTCACACTATAGAGCTCTGTACTGTAGAGAGGTCACACTATAGAGCTCTGTACTGTAGAGAGGTCACACTATAGAGCTCTGTACTGTAGAGAGGTCACACTATAGAGCTCTGTACTGTAGAGAGGTCACACTATAGAGCTCTGTACTGTAGAGAGGTCACACTATAGAGCTCTGTACTGTAGAGAGGTCACACTATAGAGCTCTGTACTGTAGAGAGGTCACACTATAGAGCTCTGTACTGTAGAGAGGTCACACTATAGAGCTCTGTACTGTAGAGAGGTCACACTATAGAGCTCTGTACTGTAGAGAGTCACACTATAGAGCTCTGTACTGTAGAGAGGTCACACTATAGAGCTCTGTACTGTAGAGAGGTCACACTATAGAGCTCTGTACTGTAGAGAGGTCACACTATAGAGCTCTGTACTGTAGAGAGGTCACACTATAGAGCTCTGTACTGTAGAGCGGTCACACTATAGAGCTCTGTACTGTAGAGAGGTCACACTATAGAGCTCTGTACTGTAGAGAGGTCACACTATAGAGCTCTGTACTGTAGAGCGGTCACACTATAGAGCTCTGTACTGTAGAGAGGTCACACTATAGAGCTCTGTACTGTAGAGAGGTCACACTATAGAGCCCTGTACTGTAGAGAGGTCACACTATAGAGCTCTGTACTGTAGAGCGGTCACACTATAGAGCTCTGTACTGTAGAGAGGTCACACTATAGAGCCCTGTACTGTAGAGAGGTCACACTATAGAGCCCTGTACTGTAGAGCGTCACACTATAGAGCTCTGTACTGTAGAGAGGTCACACTATAGAGCCCTGTACTGTAGAGAGGTCACACTATAGAGCTCTGTACTGTAGAGAGGTCCACACTATAGAGCTCTGTACTGTAGAGCGGTCACACTATAGAGCTCTGTACTGTAGAGAGGTCACACTATAGAGCCCTGTACTGTAGAGAGGTCACACTATAGAGCTCTGTACTGTAGAGCGGTCACACTATAGAGCTCTGTACTGTAGAGCGGTCACACTATAGAGCTCTGTACTGTAGAGCGGTCACACTATAGAGCTCTGTACTGTAGAGAGGTCACACTATAGAGCCCTGTACTGTAGAGAGGTCACACTATAGAGCTCTGTACTGTAGAGAGGTCACACTATAGAGCTCTGTACTGTAGAGAGGTCACACTATAGAGCTCTGTACTGTAGAGAGGTCACACTATAGAGCTCTGTACTGTAGAGAGGTCACACTATAGAGCTCTGTACTGTAGAGAGGTCACACTATAGAGCTCTGTACTGTAGAGAGGTCACACTATAGAGCTCTGTACTGTAGAGAGGTCACACTATAGAGCTCTGTACTGTAGAGAGGTCACACTATAGAGCTCTGTACTGTAGAGAGGTCACACCTATAGAGCCCTGTACTGTAGAGAGGTCACACTATAGAGCTCTGTACTGTAGAGAGGTCACACTATAGAGCTCTGTACTGTAGAGAGGTCACACTATAGAGCCCTGTACTGTAGAGAGGTCACACTATAGAGCTCTGTACTGTAGAGCGGTCACACTATAGAGCTCTGTACTGTAGAGAGGTCACACTATAGAGCTCTGTACTGTAGAGAGGTCACACTATAGAGCCCTGTACTGTAGAGAGGTCACACTATAGAGCTCTGTACTGTAGAGAGGTCACACTATAGAGCTCTGTACTGTAGAGAGGTCACACTATAGAGCTCTGTACTGTAGAGAGGTCACACTATAGAGCTCTGTACTGTAGAGAGGTCACACTATAGAGCTCTGTACTGTAGAGAGGTCACACTATAGAGCCCTGTACTGTAGAGAGGTCACACTATAGAGCTCTGTACTGTAGAGAGGCTCACACTATAGAGCTCTGTACTGTAGAGAGGTCACACTATAGAGCCCTGTACTGTAGAGAGCTCACACTATAGAGCTCTGTACTGTAGAGAGGTCACACTATAGAGCCCTGTACTGTAGAGAGGTCACACTATAGAGCTCTGTACTGTAGAGCGGTCACACTATAGAGCTCCTGTACTGTAGAGAGGTCACACTATAGAGCTCCTGTACTGTAGAGAGGTCACACTATAGAGCTCTGTACTGTAGAGCGGTCACACTATAGAGCCTTACTGTAAGTAAGAGGTCACACTATAGAGCCCTGTACTGTAGAGAGGTCACACTATAGAGCCCTGTACTGTAGAGAGGTCACACTATAGAGCTCTGTACTGTAGAGAGGTCACACTATAGAGCACTGTACTGTAGAGAGGTCACACTATAGAGCACTGTACTGTAGAGAGGTCACACTATAGAGCTCTGTACTGTAGAGAGGTCACACTATAGAGCTCTGTACTGTAGAGAGGTCACACTACAGAGCTCTGTACTGTAGAGAGGTCACACTATAGAGCTCTGTACTGTAGAGAGGTCACACTATAGAGCTCTGTACTGTAGAGAGCTCACACTATAGAGCTCTGTACTGTAGAGAGGTCACACTATAGAGCCCTGTACTGTAGAGAGGCTCACACTATAGAGCTCTGTACTGTAGAGAGGTCACATTATAGAGCCCTGTACTGTAGAGAGGTCACACTATAGAGCCCTGTACTGTAGAGAGGCTCACACTATAGAGCTCTGTACTGTAGAGAGGTCACATTATAGAGCTCTGTACTGTAGAGAGGTCACACTATAGAGGTCTGTACTGTAGAGCGGTCACACTATAGAGCTCTGTACTGTAGAGAGGTCACACTATAGAGCTCTGTACTGTAGAGCGGTCACACTATAGAGCTCTGTACTGTAGAGAGGTCACACTATAGAGCTCTGTACTGTAGAGAGGTCACACTATAGAGCCCTGTACTGTAGAGCGGTCACACTATAGAGCTCTGTACTGTAGAGCGGTCACACTATAGAGCTCTGTACTGTAGAGAGCTCACACTATAGAGCTCTGTGCTGTAGAGAGGTCACACTATAGAGCTCTGTACTGTAGAGAGGTCACACTATAGAGCCCTGTACTGTAGAGAGGTCACACTATAGAGCCCTGTACTGTAGAGAGGTCACACTATAGAGCCCTGTACTGTAGAGCGGTCACACTATAGAGCTCTGTGCTGTAGAGAGGTCACACTATAGAGCTCTGTACTGTAGAGAGGTCACACTATAGAGCTCTGTACTGTAGAGAGGTCACACTATAGAGCTCTGTACTGTAGAGAGGTCACACTATAGAGCTCTGTACTGTAGAGAGGTCACACTATAGAGCTCTGTACTGTAGAGAGGTCACACTATAGAGCCCTGTACTGTAGAGCGGTCACACTATAGAGCTATGTACTGTAGAGAGGTCACACTATAGAGCCCTGTACTGTAGAGAGGTCACACTATAGAGCCCTGTACTGTAGAGAGGTCACACTATAGAGCTCTGTACTGTAGAGAGGTCACACTATAGAGCCCTGTACTGTAGAGAGGTCACACTATAGAGCACTGTACTGTAGAGAGGTCACACTATAGAGCTCTGTACTGTAGAGAGGTCACACTATAGAGCTCTGTACTGTAGAGAGGTCACACTACAGAGCTCTGTACTGTAGAGAGGTCACACTATAGAGCTCTGTACTGTAGAGAGGTCACACTATAGAGCTCTGTACTGTAGAGAGCTCACACTATAGAGCTCTGTACTGTAGAGAGGTCACACTATAGAGCCCTGTACTGTAGAGAGCTCACACTATAGAGCTCTGTACTGTAGAGAGGTCACATTATAGAGCCCTGTACTGTAGAGAGGTCACACTATAGAGCCCTGTACTGTAGAGAGCTCACACTATAGAGCTCTGTACTGTAGAGAGGTCACACTATAGAGCTCTGTACTGTAGAGAGGTCACACTATAGAGCTCTGTACTGTAGAGCGGTCACACTATAGAGCTCTGTACTGTAGAGAGGTCACACTATAGAGCTCTGTACTGTAGAGCGGTCACACTATAGAGCTCTGTACTGTAGAGAGGTCACACTATAGAGCTCTGTACTGTAGAGAGGTCACACTATAGAGCCTCTGTACTGTAGAGAGGTCACACTATAGAGCTCTGTACTGTAGAGCGGTCACACTATAGAGCTCTGTACTGTAGAGAGGTCACACTATAGAGCTCTGTACTGTAGAGAGGTCACACTATAGAGCTCTGTACTGTAGAGAGGTCACACTATAGAGCTCTGTACTGTAGAGAGGTCACACTATAGAGCTCTGTACTGTAGAGAGGTCACACTATAGAGCCCTGTACTGTAGAGAGGTCACACTATAGAGCTCTGTACTGTAGAGAGGTCACACTATAGAGCCCTGTACTGTAGAGAGGTCACACTATAGAGCTCTGTACTGTAGAGAGGTCACACTATAGAGCTCTGTACTGTAGAGAGGTCACACTATAGAGCTCTGTACTGTAGAGAGGTCACACTATAGAGCTCTGTACTGTAGAGAGGTCACACTATAGAGCCCTGTACTGTAGAGAGGTCACACTATAGAGCTCTGTACTGTAGAGAGGTCACACTATAGAGCCCTGTACTGTAGAGCGGTCACACTATAGAGCTCCTGTACTGTAGAGAGGTCACACTATAGAGCCCTGTACTGTAGAGAGGTCACACTATAGAGCTCTGTACTGTAGAGAGGTCACACTATAGAGCTCTGTACTGTAGAGCGGTCACACTATAGAGCTCTGTACTGTAGAGCGGTCACACTATAGAGCTCTGTACTGTAGAGAGGTCACACTATAGAGCCTGTACTGTAGAGAGGTCACACTATAGAGCTCTGTACTGTAGAGAGGGTCACACTATAGAGCTCTGTACTGTAGAGAGGTCACACTATAGAGCTCTGTACTGTAGAGAGGTCACACTATAGAGCTCTGTACTGTAGAGAGGTCACACTATAGAGCTCTGTACTGTAGAGAGGTCACACTATAGAGCTCTGTACTGTAGAGAGGTCACACTATAGAGCTCTGTACTGTAGAGAGGTCACACTATAGAGCTCTGTACTGTAGAGAGGTCACACTATAGAGCTCTGTACTGTAGAGAGGTCACACTATAGAGCTCTGTACTGTAGAGAGGTCACACTATAGAGCTCTGTACTGTAGAGAGGTCACACTATAGAGCTCTGTACTGTAGAGAGGTCACACTATAGAGCTCTGTACTGTAGAGAGGTCACACTATAGAGCTCTGTACTGTAGAGAGGTCACACTATAGAGCCCTGTACTGTAGAGAGGTCACACTATAGAGCTCTGTACTGTAGAGAGGTCACACTATAGAGCTCTGTACTGTAGAGAGGTCACACTATAGAGCTCTGTACTGTAGAGAGGTCACACTATAGAGCTCTGTACTGTAGAGAGGTCACACTATAGAGCCTCTGTACTGTAGAGAGGTCACACTATAGAGCCCTGTACTGTAGAGAGGTCACACTATAGAGGCTCTGTACTGTAGAGAGGTCACACTATAGAGCTCTGTACTGTAGAGAGGTCACACTATAGAGCCCTGTACTGTAGAGAGGTCACACTATAGAGCTCTGTACTGTAGAGAGGTCACACTATAGAGCTCTGTACTGTAGAGAGGTCACACTATAGAGCTCTGTACTGTAGAGAGGTCACACTATAGAGCTCTGTACTGTAGAGAGGTCACACTATAGAGCTCTGTACTGTAGAGAGGTCACACTATAGAGCTCTGTACTGTAGAGCGGTCACACTATAGAGCTCTGTACTGTAGAGAGGTCACACTATAGAGCTCTGTACTGTAGAGAGGTCACACTATAGAGCTCTGTACTGTAGAGAGGTCACCTATAGAGCTGTACTGTAGAGAGTCACACTATAGAGCTCTGTACTGTAGAGAGGTCACACTATAGAGCTCTGTACTGTAGAGAGGTCACACTATAGAGCTCTGTACTGTAGAGAGGTCACACTATAGAGCTCTGTACTGTAGAGAGGTCACACTATAGAGCTCTGTACTGTAGAGAGGTCACACTATAGAGCTCCTGTACTGTAGAGAGGTCACACTATAGAGCCTCTGTACTGTAGAGAGGTCACACTATAGAGCCCTGTACTGTAGAGAGGTCACACTATAGAGCTCTGTACTGTAGAGAGGTCACACTATAGAGCTCTGTACTGTAGAGAGGTCACACTATAGAGCTCTGTACTGTAGAGAGGTCACACTATAGAGCCCTGTACTGTAGAGCGGTCACACTATAGAGCTCTGTACTGTAGAGAGGTCACACTATAGAGCTCTGTACTGTAGAGAGGTCACACTATAGAGCCCTGTACTGTAGAGAGGTCACACTATAGAGCCTCTGTACTGTAGAGAGGTCACACTATAGAGCCCTGTACTGTAGAGAGGTCACACTATAGAGCCCTGTACTGTAGAGCGGTCACACTATAGAGCTCTGTACTGTAGAGAGGTCACACTATAGAGCTCTGTACTGTAGAGAGGTCACACTATAGAGCTCTGTACTGTAGAGAGGTCACACTATAGAGCCCTGTACTGTAGAGAGGTCACACTATAGAGCTCTGTACTGTAGAGAGGTCACACTATAGAGCTCTGTACTGTAGAGAGGTCACACTATAGAGCCCTGTACTGTAGAGAGGTCACACTATAGAGCTCTGTACTGTAGAGAGGTCACACTATAGAGCTCTGTACTGTAGAGAGGTCACACTATAGAGCTCTGTACTGTAGAGAGGTCACACTATAGAGCTCTGTACTGTAGAGAGGTCACACTATAGAGCCCTGTACTGTAGAGAGGTCACACTATAGAGCTCTGTACTGTAGAGAGGTCACACTATAGAGCTCTGTACTGTAGAGAAGAGGTCACACTATAGAGCTCTGTACTGTAGAGAGGTCACACTATAGAGCTCTGTACTGTAGAGAGGTCACACTATAGAGCTCTGTACTGTAGAGAGGTCACACTATAGAGCTCTGTACTGTAGAGAGGTCACACTATAGAGCTCTGTACTGTAGAGAGGTCACACTATAGAGCTCTGTACTGTAGAGAGGTCACACTATAGAGCTCTGTACTGTAGAGAGGTCACACTATAGAGCTCTGTACTGTAGAGAGGTCACACTATAGAGCCTCTGTACTGTAGAGAGGTCACACTATAGAGCTCTGTACTGTAGAGAGGTCACACTATAGAGCTCTGTACTGTAGAGAGGTCACACTATAGAGCTCTGTACTGTAGAGAGGTCACACTATAGAGCCCTGTACTGTAGAGAGGTCACACTATAGAGCTCTGTACTGTAGAGAGGTCACACTATAGAGCCTCTGTACTGTAGAGAGGTCACACTATAGAGCTCTGTACTGTAGAGAGGTCACACTATAGAGCTCTGTACTGTAGAGAGGTCACACTATAGAGCTCTGTACTGTAGAGAGGTCACACTATAGAGCTCTGTACTGTAGAGAGGTCACACTATAGAGCTCTGTACTGTAGAGAGGTCACACTATAGAGCTCTGTACTGTAGAGAGGTCACACTATAGAGCCCTGTACTGTAGAGAGGTCACACTATAGAGCTCTGTACTGTAGAGAGGTCACACTATAGAGCTCTGTACTGTAGAGAGGTCACACTATAGAGCTCTGTACTGTAGAGAGGTCACACTATAGAGCTCTGTACTGTAGAGAGGTCACACTATAGAGCTCTGTACTGTAGAGAGGTCACACTATAGAGCTCTGTACTGTAGAGAGGTCACACTATAGAGCTCTGTACTGTAGAGAGGTCACACTATAGAGCTCTGTACTGTAGAGAGGTCACACTATAGAGCTCTGTACTGTAGAGAGGTCACACTATAGAGCTCTGTACTGTAGAGAGGTCACACTATAGAGCTCTGTACTGTAGAGAGGTCACACTATAGAGCTCTGTACTGTAGAGAGGTCACACTATAGAGCTCTGTACTGTAGAGAGGTCACACTATAGAGCTCTGTACTGTAGAGAGGTCACACTATAGAGCTCTGTACTGTAGAGAGGTCACACTATAGAGCTCTGTACTGTAGAGAGGTCACACTATAGAGCTCTGTACTGTAGAGAGGTCACACTATAGAGCTCTGTACTGTAGAGAGGTCACACTATAGAGCTCTGTACTGTAGAGAGGTCACACTATAGAGCTCTGTACTGTAGAGAGGTCACACTATAGAGCTCTGTACTGTAGAGAGGTCACACTATAGAGCTCTGTACTGTAGAGAGGTCACACTATAGAGCCTCTGTACTGTAGAGAGGTCACACTATAGAGCTCTGTACTGTAGAGAGGTCACACTATAGAGCTCTGTACTGTAGAGAGGTCACACTATAGAGCTCTGTACTGTAGAGAGGTCACACTATAGAGCTCTGTACTGTAGAGAGGTCACACTATAGAGCTCTGTACTGTAGAGAGGTCACACTATAGAGCTCTGTACTGTAGAGAGGTCACACTATAGAGCTCTGTACTGTAGAGAGGTCACACTATAGAGCTCTGTACTGTAGAGAGGTCACACTATAGAGCTCTGTACTGTAGAGAGGTCACACTATAGAGCTCTGTACTGTAGAGAGGTCACACTATAGAGCTCTGTACTGTAGAGAGGTCACACTATAGAGCTCTGTACTGTAGAGAGGTCACACTATAGAGCTCTGTACTGTAGAGAGGTCACACTATAGAGCTCTGTACTGTAGAGAGGTCACACTATAGAGCTCTGTACTGTAGAGAGGTCACACTATAGAGCTCTGTACTGTAGAGAGGTCACACTATAGAGCTCTGTACTGTAGAGAGGTCACACTATAGAGCTCTGTACTGTAGAGAGGTCACACTATAGAGCTCTGTACTGTAGAGAGGTCACACTATAGAGCTCTGTTACTGTAGAGAGGTCACACTATAGAGCCTCTGTACTGTAGAGCGGTCACCACTATAGAGCCCTGTACTGTAGAGAGGTCACACTATAGAGC